>NC_046155.1:107779027-108079027 GCF_011064425.1 Rattus rattus
AGGGCCTCAAGCTATTTCCAACATAATACAGAAATCAAAATTTCTGTCCTGGAGCTCAAAATCAGACATTTCTGCATTAAAAACATAGTCACAGAAACTTTTTTATCCTTAAGAATATAAATTAAGCTCCAATTTTTAATAAAACTGACAATATTAGTTAATGCTAAATACAACAAAGACAAAAAGAGATTATAAGATCTGAATCACAGTCAGGTAGCCATATCTGCAGATTAAAGAGGCAGGAAGGAAAATCACTTTACCCTAAAAGCTGAGACTTCAGACAAGTCACACAATGAAGCAAAAGGAGATGGAAGGGGTCTTCCTTGAAGGAGAGGAGCACATCATCATAAACACTGATCAGAATTGCTGACACATGATGGTACGATGAAGCAGACAGATTTAATACTGCATCATTATCTTACATTCTTACCATGTACACCTTTACGGACCAAGCATGAGAAGTTACCATCAATTGTTCATGATAGAAAATGTCAGTACTTAGGTGAAATGAGTGAGAGAAAGTGGTAAGACGAGCAAACTTTACTAAACGTGGAAGAGGTGCCAGAACTTTTGGTGCTCGTTTTTTTTTTTCAATTTTGCGTGTAAAAATGTAATAGTATACTGTCCAATTAGTTAATTAATAATTACTTACAAATAAGAAATCTAAACTATACCTGGTGGCACATGCCTCTAACCTCAAGACAGGGGACCTGAAGCAGGGAAATTATTTCATTTCAAACTAAGCTGGACTCCACAGGCCAGTCTATGTTATATAGTAAGACCCTGTTAAAGAAAAACCCCGCTAAAGAGTTGGCCAACCAATTAATTAAAATATAAAAATCCAAAATTAGGAAGTTTTAAGAAACTACCTGGTAGGGCCAAGATTTGAAATTCAGGTCTGACTAATTTGAGCTCTTCCCACTGTTACTTATTTAACTCAATGCAAATGCATTTGAACATTTACAAATTAAAAATTAAGTTTCAACTTTCAAAAAGCAGGCTCAATGACTTGCCTACTTTTGTTGCTGCAGAAGCATGAATTTAATCAGCTTTGCCTGGTGCCTCCTCAATCATGAGTGAGTTAAATTTTGTGAGTTAAAACATGAAGAATTTCACAAACAGCATTTGCATCTACAGCAGGAACAAGTCCAGGACCTCGACATCAAATCAGATACACTCAAATTAATAGAAGAAAAAGTGGGGATGAATCTGGAACACATGTGCACTGGGGAAAATTTCCTGAACAAAAAACCAATGGTCCATGCTCTAAGATCAAGAATCAACAAATAGGACCTCATAAAACTGCAAAGCTTCTATAAGGCAAAAGACACTGTCTTTAGGACAAAATGTCAACTATCAGATTGGGAAAGGATCTTTACCACTCCTACATCTGATAGAGGGCTAATATACAAAATAAACAAAGAAGAAGTTAGACTCCAGAGAGCCAAATAACCCTATTTAAAAATGAGGTACAGAGCTAAACAAAACATTCTCAGCTGAGGATTATCGAATGGCCAAAAAGCACCTAAAGAAATGTTCAATATCCTTAGTCATCAGGGAAATGCAAATCAAAACAACCCTGAGATTCCACCTCACACACCAGTCAGAATGGCTAAGATAAAACAACTTCGGTTTCTAGCTGGCTCCCGAACCTCACTGATCCTGGCCCAAAGCTCCCTACTCCTAAACACCACAGGAGAGAAAGCTGATTGCCCAGAACTGTGGGCAATCCTGAGACTGCAGGGCAGGAGAAATCACCACTTCTGCCCACCTTTGCCCACATCCTTGGTCCAAAAGTAAACTGTATAGTGCCTCTGGGCATGGGAAGATTGGAACAGTAAAGCTGTAGGAGCCCTGATCCAGACCGTACCTGGATATGAAAGGACCCAGTCAAACAGCTCCCTGCACCCAAATCCCATGGGATGGAGAGCTAGACCTTCAGAGGGGCAGGCATGCCTGGGAAATCAGAGGAGACTACTCTCTGCCAATATTTCTGACTCAAAAGGAAAACACTTAGCACCATCTGGGCCCCCTGTGCACTGGGACTTAGGAGAAGTTGGGGCAGGCCCTACCGGTTCCCACCCACAGAAACAGCTGAAAGTCAGTGGACAGGAACGACTACACACCTGAGAGCAGAACACTCTGTTCCCATAACTGGCTGAAAGAAAATAGGAAAACAGGTCGACAGCACTCCTGACACACAAGCCTACAGGAAGATGAAGCCACTGTCAGAAATAGCACAACAAGGTAACACCACAGGAAACCTGATGGCGAGAGGCAAGCACAGGAACCCAAGCAAGAAACCATGGCATCATCAGAGCCCAATTCTCCCACCAAAGCAAACACTGAATATCCAAACACACCAGAAAAGCAAGATCTAGATTTAAAAACACACTTGATCAAGATAATGGAGGACTTTAAGAAAGAAATAAAGAGCTCCCTTAGAGAAATGAGGAAAACACAAGTAAACAAGTAGAAGTCTATAGAGAGGAAACACAAAATCCCTGAAAGAATTACATGAAAACACAATCAAACAGGTGAAGGAATTGAAAATGGTAATAGAAACAATAAAGAAAGCACAAAGGGAGACAGCACTGGATATAGAAAACCAAAGGAAGAGACAAGGAGCCATAGATACACGCATCACCAACAGAATATAAGAGATAGAAGCGAGAATCTCAGGAGCAGAAGATTCCATAGAAATCATCAACAAAACTATCAAAGATAATGTAAATGGAAAAAGGTACTGGTCCAAAACATACAGGAAATCCAGGACTCAATGAGAGGATCAAACCTAAGGATAATAGGTATAGAAGAGAGTGAAGACTCCCAGCTCAAAGGACCAGTAAATATCTTCAACAAAATCATAGAAGAAAACTTCTCTAACCTAAAGAAAGAGATGCCCATAAACATACAAGAAGCCTATAGAACTCCAAATAGATTGGACCAGAAAAGAAACTCCTCCTGTCACATAATTGTCAAAACTCCAAATGCACAAAACAAAGAAAGAATATTAAAAGCAGTAAGGGAAAAAGGTCAAGTAATATATAAAGGCAGACCTTTGAGAATTACACCAGATTTCTCACCAGAGACTATGAAAGCCATAAGGTGCTGGACAGATGTCATACAGACCCTAGGAGAACACAAATGACAGCCCAGGTTACTGTATCCAGCAAAACTCTCAATTAACATAGAGGGAGAAACCAAGATTTTCCATGAGAAAACCAAATTTACACAATATCTTTCTACAAATCCAGCCATACAAACGATAATAAATGGTAAAGTCCAACACAAGGAAGCAAGCTACACCCTAGAAAAAGCAAGAAACTAATCTTATTGCAACAAAACAAAGAAAAGGGAAGCACACAAACAAAATCTCACCTCCAAATACAAAGATAACAGGAAGCAAAAATCACTATTTCTTAATATCTCTCAATATCAATGGACTTAATTCCCCAATACAAACTGGATACGTAATGAGGAACCAGCATTTTGCTGCCTTCAGGAAACATACCTCAGAGACAAAGACAGACAGTACCTCAGAGTAAAAGACTGGGAAACAACTTTCCAAGCAAATGATCTGAAGAAGCAAGCTGGAGTAGCCATTCTAATATCGAATAAAATCAATTTTCAACCAAAAAGTCATCAAAAAAGATAAGGAAGGACACTTCATATGCATCAAAGGAAAAATCCACCAAGATGAACTCTCAATCCTAATATGCTCCAAATGCAAGGGCAACTACATACATAAAAGAAACCTTTCTAAATCTCAAAGCACACATTGCACCTCACACAATAATAGTAGGAGATTTCAACACCCCAATGTCATCAATGGACAGATCATGGAAACAGAAATCAAACATAGACATAGACAGATGAACAGAAGTTAAGAACCAAATGGACACAACAGATATTTATAGAACATTCTATCCTAAAACAAAAGGATACACATCATGGTACTTTCTCCAAAATTGACTAGATAATCAGTCACAGAACAGGCCGCAACAGTTACAGAAAGATAGAAATAATCCCATGCATCCTATCAGACCACCACGGACTAAAGCTGGTCTTCAATAACAATGAGGAAAGAACGCCTATATATACATGGAAGTTGAGCAGTGCTCTACTCAATGATAACCTGGTCAAGGAAGAAATAAAGAAAGAATTTAAAGACTTCTTAGAATTTAATGAAAATGAAGGTACAACATACCCAAACTTATGGGACACAATGAAAGCTGTGCAAAGAGGAAAACTCACAGCGCTGAGTGCCTGCAGAAAGAAACAGGAGAGAGCATATATCAGCAGCTTGACAGCACACATAAAAGCTCTAGAACAAAAAGAAGCAAATACACCCAGGAGGAGGAGAAGGCAGGAAATAATCAAACTCAGAGCTGAAATCAACCAAGTAGAAACAAAAAGGACTATACAAAGAATCAACAGAACCAAAAGCTGGTTCTTTGAGAAAATCAACACGATAGATAAACATTTAGACAGACTAACGAGAGGACACAGAGAGTGTGTGCAAATTAACATAATCAGAAATGAAAAGGGAGACATAACTACAGATTCAGAGGAAATTCAAAAAATCATCAGATCCTACTACAAAAGCATATATTCAACAAAACTTGAAAATCTGCAGGAAATGGACAATTTCCTAGACAGATACCAGGTACCAAAGTTAAATCAAGAACAGATAAAACATTTAAACAACCCCATAACTCCTAAAGAAAAAGAAGCAGTTATTAAAAGTCTCCCAACCAAAAGGAGCCCAGGTCCAGATGGGTTCAGTGCAGAATTCTAGCAGACCTTCATAGAAGACCTCATACCAATACTATCCAAACTATTCCACAAAATTGAAACAGATGGAGTGCAACCTAATTCCGTGTATGAAGCCACAATTACTCTTATACCTAAACCATACAAAGACCCAACAAAGAAAGAGAACTTCAGACCAATTTCCCTTATGAATGTCAACGCAAAAATACTCAAGAAAATTCTGGCAAACCAAATCCAAGAGCACATCAAAAGAATCATCCATCAAGATGAAGTAGACTTGATTCCCAGTATGAAGTGATGGTTTAATATACAGAAAACCATCAATGTAATCCACTATATAAACAAACTGAAAGATAAAAACCACATGATCATTTCATTAGATGGTAAGAAAGCATTTGACAAAATTCAACACCCTTTCATGATAAAAGTCCTGGAAAAGACAGGAATTCAAGGCCCATATCTAAACATAGTAAAAGCCATATCCAACAAACCAGTAGCTAATATTAAACGAAATGATGAGAAACTTGAAGCAATCCCACTAAAATCAGGGACTAGAAAGGTGGGCCTACTCTCTCCCTACTTATTCAATATAGTTCTCCAATCCAAGCCAGAGCAATCAGACAACAAAAGGAGATCAAAGGGATACATATTGGAAAAGAAGAAGTCAAAATATCATTATTTGCAGATGATATGATAATATATTTAAGTGATTCCAAAAGTTCCAAAAGAGAACTACTAAACCTGATAAACAGCTTCAGCAAAGTGGCTGGGTATAAAATTAACTCAAATAAATCAGTAGCCTTCTTCTACACAAAAGAGAAACAAGCCAAGAAAGAAATTACAGAAATGACACCCTTCATAATAGCCCCAAATGATGTAAAATACCTCGGTGTGACTTTAACCAAGCAAGTGAAAGATCTGTATGATAGGAACTTAAAGCCTCTGAAGAAAAAAATTGAAGAAGACCTCAGAATATGGAAAGAACTCCCATGCTCATGGATTGGCAGGATTAATATAGTAAAAATGGCCATCTTACCAAAAGCAATCTACAGATTCAATGCAATCCCCATCAAAATACCAATCTACTTCTTCACAGAGTTAGACAGAACAATTTGCAAGTTCATCTGGAATAACAGAAAACCCAGAATAGCTAAAACTATCCTCAACAATAAAAGGACTTCTGGGGGAATCACTATCCCTGAACTCAAGCAGTATTACAGAGCAATAGTGATAAAAACTATACGGTATTGTAACAGAGACAGGCAGATAGACCAATGGAATAGAATTGAAGACCCAGAAATAAACCAACACACCTTTGGCCAATTGATTTTTGACAAAGGAGCCAAAACCATCCGATGGAAAAAAGATAGCATTTTCAACAAATGGTACTGGTTCAACTGGAGGTCAGCATGTAGAAGAATGCAAATCGATCCATTCTTATCACCCTGTACAAATCTTAAGTCGAAGTGGATCAAGGACCTCCACATCAAACCAGATACACTCGACCTAATAGAACAAAAGTGGGTAAGAATCTTGAACACATGGGCACTGGAGAAAATTTCCTGAACAAAACACCAATGGCTTATGCTCTAAGATCAAGAATTGACAAATGGGATCTCATAAAACTGCAAAGCTTCTATAAGGCAAAGGACACTGTGGTTAGGACAAAACGGCAACCAACAGATTGGGAAAAGATCTTTACCAATCCTACAACAGATAGAGGGCTTATATACAAAGAACTCTTGAAGTTAGACTGCAGGGAGACAAGTAACCCTATTAAAAATGGGGCTCAGAGCTAAACAAAGAATTCACAGCCGAGGAATGCCGAATGGCTGAGAAACACCTAAAGAAATGTCCAACATCCTTAGTAATCAGGGAAAAAACAAATCAAAACAACCCTGAGATTCCTCCTCACACCAGTCAGAATGGCTAGCAGATGCTGGTGAGGATGTGGAGAAAGAGGAACACTCCTCCATTGTTGGTGGGATTGCAGACTGGTACAACCATTCTGGAAATCAGTCTGGAGGTTCCTCAGAAAATTGGACATTGCACTTCCCTAGGACCAGCTATACCCAAAAGATGCCCCAACATATAAAAAAGACACGTGCTCCACTATGTTCATATCAGCCTTATTTATAATAGCCAGAAGCTGGAAAGAATGCAGATGCCCTTCAACAGAGGAATGGATACAGAAAATGTGGTACATCTACACAATGGAATATTACTCAGCTATCAAAAGAATGAATTCATGAAATTCATAGGCAAATGGATGGAACTGGAAAATGTCATCCTGAGTGAGGTAACCCAATCACAGAAAAACATACATGGTATGCACTCATTGATAAGTGGCTATTAGCCCAAATGCTTGAATTACCCTAGATTCACAGAACACATGAAACTCAAGAAGGATTTCCAAAATGTGAATGCTTCACTCCTTCTTTAAAAGGAGAACAAGAATACCCTTTGCAGGGAATAGGGAGGCAAAGTTTAGAACAGTGGCAGAAGGAACACCCATTCAGAGCCTGCCCCACATGTGGCCCATACATATACAGCCACCCAATTAGATAAGATGGATGAAGCAAAGAAGAGCAGGCTGACAGGAACTGGATGTAGAGCTCTCCCGAGAGACACATCCAGAATATAGCAAATACATAGGCAAATTCCATCAGCAAACCACTGAACTGAGAATGGGACCCCCGTTGAAGGATTCAGAGAAAGGACTGGAAGAGCTTGAAGGGGCTCAAGACCCCATATGAACAACAATGCCAACCAACCAGAGGTTCCAGGACTAAGCCACTACTCAAAGACTATACATGGACTGACCCTGGGTTCCAACTGCATAGGTAGCAATGAATAGCCTAGTAAGGTCAACAGTGGAAGGAGAAGCCCTTGGTCCTGCCAAGACTGAACACCCAGTGAACGGGATTGTTGGGGGAAGGTCGGTAATAGGGGAAGGATGGTGAGGGGAACACCCACATAGAAGTGGATGGGGAGGTATTAGGGGGATGTTGGCCTGGAAACTGGAAAGGGAATAACATTTGAAATGTAAATAAGAAATGCCCAATTTAATAAAGATGGAGATAAAAATAAAAATAAAAAACTCCGGCGACAGCAGATGCTGTCGAGGATGTGGAGAAAGAGGAACACTCCTCCATTGTTCGTGTATTTGCAGACTGGTACAACCATTCTGGAAATCAATCTGGAGGTTCCTCAGAAAATTGGACATTGAACTACCTGAGGACCCAGCTATACCTCTCCTGGGCATATATCCAAAAGATGCTCCAACATATAAAAAAGACACGTGCTCCACTATGTTCATCGCAGCCTTATTTATAATAGCCAGAAGATGGAAAGATCCCAGATGCCCTTCAACAGAGGAATGAATTAAAAGAAAATGTGGTACATCTACACAATGGAGTACTACTCAGTTATCAAAAACAATGACTTCATGAAATTCATAGGCAAATGGAATGAACTAGAAAATATCATCCTGAATGAGGTTACTCAATCACAGAAAAGCACACTTGGTATGCACTCATCTTAAGTGGATATTAGCCAAAAACTCAAATTACCCAAGATGCAATCCACAGACCACAGGAAGCTCAAGAAGGATGACCAAAATGCGGATGCTCCCTCTCCTTCTAAAAGGGGAAAAAGAATATCCATAGGATGGGACATGGAAGCAAAGTTTAGAGTAGCGACTGAAGGAATGTCCATTCAGAGCCTGCCCCACATGTTGCCCATATATATATATATATACATATATATATATATACAGCCACCAAAACTAGATAAGATTGATGAAGCTGAAAAAAATGCATGCTGAAAGGGACCGGATACAGAGCTCTCTTGAGAGACACATCCAGAGCATGTCCAATACAGAGGTCAATGTTAGTAACAAATCATTGAACTGAGAACAGGACCCTGTTTAGGGGAATTAGAGGAAGGATTGAAAGAGCTGAAGGGGCTTACAACCCCCTAAGAACAATGATGCCAACCAACCAGAGCTTCCAGGGACTAAGCCACTACCGAAAGACTATACATGGACTGACCCAGGGCTCCAACTGCATATGTAGCAGAGAATAACCTTGTTGGGGCACCAGTAGAAGAGGAAGCCCTTGGTCCTGCCAAGGTTGGACCCCCAGTTTAGGAGAATATGGGGCAAGGGGCAATAAGGGGGATGTATATGGGGAATACCCGTATGAGGGTGAGGAGGGAATGGGGGCTTATGAACAGGTAACTGGCAAGGGGAATAACGTTTGAAATGTTAGTAAAGAAATATATCAAAAAAAAGTTTAAAAAAAAAAGGGGGGTTGGGGATTTAGGCAGGGGTTGGGGATTTAGCCCAGGGGGAAGAGCACCTGCCTACAAAGCCAAAGGCCCTGGGTTTGGTCCCCAGGTCCGAAAAAAAAAAAAAAAAAAAAAATATATCTAATAAAAATTTTTAAAAATGAAGGACATTGAATGGCCACTGACATCAACACAGACCATGGACTCAGACATGGCCCTCGGTGGCAGCATGACCTAGACATCATTATGGCCTCAGTTCCTCCTCTCCACCCACTCACTCATCATTCCATTCTTCTCTCTCTTCCACCTCTTTATTGAGTGCCTCTCTAGTGGCATTGGAAACTTCAGTATGTCACATAGGCTTCCCCGGCCACATTCCCCACAATCACTACCTCCTCCCCACTCTTGCCCCGTGCCTGCAAACATTAGCTGCAACACAACTAAGACTTTGGCTGAAGGTTTCTGGTTTCCAAAACACCACAAATACTGGACCATTGTTGAGTATTTGCTCTCACACTCTCATGCTCTCACACATCTTGTCCCTGCCCAGAGCTAGAGCGATGATGCAGTTAGACAGGTCCTGGGGTCAGGGAGAGGTTTGGGGTAGGGGAGGAGCAAACAGGTTCTGTGTGATCTCCTGACTGCTGTTCACCTCCCTCTTCTTGTTGTCTGACACCCCAAGACTTGCTAGGCTGGACCTTCTTTCCATGCCCTCATGGCAACACTGCTACCTAACATTCTTAAGCTCTGAGTGGGGCAAGCTTCACAGGCCACAGTTGCAGCAGCTCCACTGAAGCCAAGGTGATGTCCCGGTCCATGGGCCATATCTGAGCTCATGCTTCTAGTGCAGTCAGGGCCTGTGTTACCACTGAAAGACAAGTAGTTGTCCACAGTCTGTACTAGAGCCTGTGATGGTTTGTATATGCTTGGCCCAGGGAGTGGCACTATTAGGAGATGTGACCTTGTTGGAGTAGGTGTATCACTGTGGGTATGGGCTTAAGATCCTCACCCTCGCTGCCTAGAAGTAAGTGTTCTGCTAGCAGCCTTCAGATAAAGATGTAGAACTCTTAGCTCCTCCTGTACCATGCCTGCCTGAATGCTGCCATGTTCCTCCCTTGATGATACTGGACTGAAACTCTAAACCTGTAAGCCAACCCCAATTAAATGTTGTCCTTATAAGACTTGCCTTGATCATGGTGTCAGTTCACAGCAGTAAAACCCTAAGACAATGTGCATGGGCTGGGATGCCACCTAGCATCATGTTGATGTTAAGTAGCCTTCACAGCACATGAAGCCATGTCAGTGTCCTTGGCCAGGGCTGTTGCAGATGGCTGGGATGATGTCCAGGGCCTGTGCTGTGTCTGAGGACCAGGTTGATGTGATGGTCTGTGCTGTCACAGGAGACCATGCTTAAGACAGTGGCGTATACCATGTGGATGTCCATTGTCCCCATAGTTGCCAGAAACCACATGTAAATCTATGATCCATGCTCCTGCTGACTGTAAAGTCCAAGAACACTTTATTTTCCATGGTTTTGATGACTGGACATTCACAGTTGAGAAGAGGGACATAGAAGGCTTCTGTGACAACTCCTACCCCAACCCCACCCTCCAAAACAAATAACAGCCTAGACAGAAAGCCTAGAAGTTAAGGGGTATGTAGCTTTCCAGAATTCACTGCTGCTGTGGGCATGCAGATGAGGAAGGACTCAATTGTCTTTTAGGGGCTGGACACCAGGAGTTTGACCATACTCCACTGAGTAAGTGGGCAACACGAATTAGGCTTGTTTTTTGTTGTTGGTCTTGGTTATTTTTGTTTGTTTGTTTTTTGTTTTATTGTTTTGGGTTTTTTGTTTTGTTTTGTTTTGTTTCTTTGAAGGAGGCTACCAAGAATGGGAGGCCAGATATGGGAGGACTACAAATCGAGGATGCTTAGAACTCATGATGTGAAATTTCCAAATGATCCATAAAAATATTAAGAGTAAAAATAGGCATCCTGCCTTCTGAAAACTAAAGTCTCTTGACCTTAACCTGACTCCAGTATGTCATCTTCTATGTGGCTTCATCTCTGAGTGGTTACAACACCTAGAAACCACTAAGAGTCCCTTTATGTCTAAAAATGAATGGTTTTCAATATCTATATGGTAACCAAATAGAGATGAGCCAAAGTGATAGCTCAAAAGGTAAAGTGCTTACAGCACAATCATGAGGACCTGCTTTTAGACCCCAAGCACCCATGTAAGAGCCAGCTACTGCTGTGGTCATCTGAAACCCCAGTGTTGCAGGGTGTGAAGAAGAGAAACAGGAAGAACCCTGGGATCTGCTGGCAATCCAGTCTGGCTGGGAAGGTAGACTCCAGGTTCATTCAGAGATCCTGTGTTGAAATATAAGGTGGAGAAAGGAATAAGAGGAAGCATTCATTGTTGACTTTACACACACACACACACACACACACACACACACACACACACACATTTATTTATTTATTTATTTATTTATTTATTTATTTATTTATTTATTTATGTTTACACTCCAGAATTTATCCTCTCCCAGTCCACCCCCGAGGGTTCCATATCTCATACCTCCTCCCTTCCCCCCCCACCCCACCAGACCTCTAAACTTTCTGGAGCCTCCAGTATCTTGACAATTACATGCATCTTCTCTGACTGAAACAAGACCCGGGAATCCTCTGCTGTATATGTGTTGGAGGCCTTATCTCAGTTGGTGTATGCTGCCTGGTTGGTGATCCAGTGTCTAAGAGATCTCAGGAGTCTAGATTAATTGAGACTGCTGGTCCTTCTACCGGGTTACCCTCATCCTTAGCTTCCTCCAACTTTTCCTTAATTCAATCAGAGGGGTCAGCAGATTCTGTCCATTGGTTTGGTGCACTTATCTGCATCTGACTCTCTCAGCTGCTTGTTGTGTCTTTTGGAGAGCAGTTGGGGTAGGTCCCTTTTTCTGAATGCCCCATAGCTTCTGGAATGTTGTCAGGTCTTGGGGCCTCCCCTTGAACTGGAACCCACTATGGGCCTGTCGATGAACCTTCTTTTCCTCAAGCTCTTCTCCATTTCCATCCCTGCATTTCTTTTAGACAGGAAGAATTATGGGTCAGAGCTTTGGCTTTGGGATAGCAACCCATCCCTCACTTGATGCCCTGTTTTTCTGCTGGAAGTGGATTCAATAAGTTCCCTCTCCCCTTTCATCTAGAGTCCACCACCTTTGAGTCCTGAGAGTCTCTCACTTCCAGGTCTCTGGTACATTCTAAAGGGTCTTCCCAACCTCCTTCCTCCCAAGGTCACTTATTTCCATTCTTTCTGCTAGCTGTCAGAGCTTCAGTTCTTTTCCCCCACCCAATACCAGGTCATGTTCCCCTCTCCCCCCACCTCCATCCTCTTTCCCTCCCCTATCCCTCACTCCCTCCCACACCCTTGTGATTGTTTCTTCTTCCTCCCAAGTGGAACTGGGGCATCCTCAGTTGGGCCCTTCAGCTTGTTGACCTTTTTGAGTTCTGTGGACTATATCTTGGGTATTCTGTACTTGTTTTTCACACACCTTTTAAAAAAGAAAATAAGGAATGAAAGAGGAAGAAAGGAGGGAGGGAGGGAGGGAGGGAGGGAGAGAGGAAAGGAAGGAAAAAAGGAAGGAAGGAAGGAAGGAAGGAAGGAAGGAAGGAAGAAAGGAAGAGTGAATCCTTTCAAATGATTTCTCTCTCTCAGCTATTCTATACATTCCACAGAGTAGATACCATGCATCTTCTCTGATTGAAGCTAGACCTGATCAATTCACTTTACTATCTAGTTCCTCAACTCTGCTTCTTCTATTCAGCCAGTCAGCAGTGACTTGATAAAAGTCTGATTTAGGCCTGTAGTCGAATCAATACTTCCTAATGCATTTGTAATAAAAGTTTACACCAATGTGTGGGATGCTTATGCTAACCAGTGGGATTTTGCTTTCTAACATGCCCTTTTTCCTGAGTGGAGATGCCCTTTGGGATCCCCACTGGACAAAAAAGCATTTGGAAAGGCAAGATTCATCATATAATTCAACACTAAACCTACATTATAACCAAAGTGGCAGGTTGTTTTTCAAGCCACTATTGAGTCCATGTTTGCTACGGATAACTGCTGCTATGGTAGCACCAATGGAAGCATCCTAAGTACAAAGTGAGGCAACCGTAATATCGCTTGCACACCTGGACTATATAACACTTGTCATCATAGTAGTGACAATGGGGCTTAGTTTTTCCTCTAGTCCAGTGCTCTAATGGTAATGTTTTTGTCTACTGGATAAAAACACTCCTCTCCTATAGATAAATATCACTTTATAGAATGTTAGAGATCTGAAGGAGGCTGCTGGAAATTTTTATAATATCCTTTGGTGATCTTAAAGGTCCTGGGGGTATGTATTTTTCCAGCAAAACATATGATGTATAAAGCTGATGGCAGGTGTGCCTCTCAGGAAGCAGACACACTGTGTGTGACTTTGTCATGATATAAAACACCTAGCAAAAGCAACCTCAGGGAGAAAGGTTTTATTCTGGCTCACAGTTTGGTGATGCAGTCCTTTATGGCAGGAAATCATGGTGGTAGGAGTTTTAAAAAAAAAATAGTTCTAATTGCATCCAGTTAAGAAGCAAATAAAAATGGATGCTGATGTCAAGTTTAATCTATGCTATTAAAGCATCTTTCTTACTAACCAGTTTATAGCCCATGGACTAGTGCTATTCACATTTGGATTAGGTCTCCCCTCCTCAGATTAGATAATCCCTTAGAAATTTGTTTCAGCGATGCAAGATCCTGACAAGTTCCCATAAACTAACGAAGGATGTTAACTATCACAAGCTAGTTGTACTCATACTCCAAATTTCAGGGGTTGAGTTAAAGTCTCCTCTTTACAACCAAAAACTGTAATACAGATGGTAGACAGTGACTGGGCTGTGAACTTCACCTTTCTAAGCTGCATTCCTTGATTTTAGAACATTTCTAATATTAACTACTAAATAGTATTGTTGTAAAGATTAAAGAGGATTACATTTCACCTAGAGACTAAAATAGAGTAGGCACTCAAAACTACGACTTTGTGGGGATGAAGAGGTGGCTCCACTATTAAGAGTGCTTACTGCTCTTGGGAAGGACCTAGGATTGATTCCCAAAGCTCACAGTGTATCTCACAAACATTGATATACCCAGTTTCAGGGGTCCTGACACCCTCTTCTGATCTCATCAGTAACGTATACATACATGGTACACATGTACGCTTTTAAGCAACATAATCATGCTCCTAAATTGTTTATAAATCCTTAAAATATATTCAAGTGTTATTATAGCAGCTTTGCCACAGATAATGGGGGATATTCTCATTCCTTTTAATGTTTTCTGAGCTCACACAAAACCTATAGTAAAAAGAGTCAATTCCTAGGTTAATAGGAAAGGGTATCAGATGACCACTTAGGTCCTAGAATAAAACTTTGATTACTAACAACCCAAAGGAATGTCCTGGAGGCTGGAACAAAACTAGCTGATATTTAAAAACATCCCCAATAAGCATCCACATGACCTTGTCTTTTGTGTGACATTTCATAGTCCTGATTTACCAACTACCAAAATAATCCTTTCACATAGCTACATTCTAAGCTCTATTACAAGACTGATGGATGAACATTATAATTCTCCTGTCACAGTAATGAGGAATCTAAGGCTCAGGGAAGTTACGAGTATCAAAAGTCCTCATTCAAACACAAATTCTTGTCTATACGTTCCAGAGCCCCACTCATACAAGAATCCACATGAGGCTGATGTGCTGTCAAGCTAGTAGACACAGGTCATTTTTCGTGACAGCAACTTTACTGTCCCCTGAAAATTTCTCTTACTCAGCATGTTTTCTCTTAATAATAATAGAAATTTCATTCTCCAGAAAAAGCTCTGTGGCTCTTTAAGTTAAATAAAGCACATTTTAAGCACTCCGGACATAAACATTAAAACCTACATTGAACAACTGGACAGTAGTGCACACCTTTAATCCCAGTGCTTGAGAGGCAGAGGCAGGTGAATCTCTGAGTTCAAAGCCAGCCTTGTATACAGAGTGAATTCCAGGACAGCCAAGGCTATGCAGAGAAACCCTGTCTTGAAAATAAAGAAACACATACACACACACACACACACACACACACACACACACACACACACACACACACCAAAATACAATTACCTAAAATAATGTACATCTACCCTGGTCATGGAGTCCACTTATAAGCTAAGTCAGAGCATCGGCAGGGCTCAGGGACAACAGCAGAATAGCTAAGAACATTTTCCCTTTTCAAGGGTTTTTACTTCTCTATTACCCAGAAAGAGTCTGGCTCTCCCCTCTCCCTCTCTTCCTCCTCTCCCCTCCCTCCTCCCTCTCTCTCTCTCTCTCTCTCTCTCTCTCTCTCTCTCTCTCTCTCTCTCTCTTATCTATCTATCTCTCTTATATATATATATTATATATATGTATGTATCTATGTATTTGTCTCTCTGTATCTCTCTCTGTCTCTCTCTGTCTCTCCCTCCCTCCATCTCTCATCACAGAAGACATGAATGATGGATATTTCACTTTTCACACTTTTGCTATTTCTCTGGGCATGTCCTGCCAGTTTTATAGGTTACACAACATTACACACAGTAGACTCATAGGCCAAGTGAATGCAATATTTGCTCAAACTGGACCTGATTTACAGGCAAGTAGGCTTTTGAGGGAATTTTACAATTCTAGAAATGTCCTTAGGTACCATGTGAATGCTTTTAAAAAATCATCACATTTTTACTTCAAATCCTTTCCTAAATCCCTCTTCCCTCACAAGCCAACTCCCTGACACCTGCTTTATAACAGCTTTCGTGGTTATCTGGTCAAAAGGACAGACATCCTTCTGGAATAGAATTTTTCTACTTATCAGTGTTTACAATCATGTCTCCCCTTGTTTACCTGCACATAGGAGGTTCCCTATAAATAAATACAAATTTAAAAGTGACACAGAAGAATGCAATGTAAAGATGGTGTGTGCCTGACTAATTTGCTAAAATACTTAGATTAGTGAACTTGGACTTAGTAAGATGTTAAAATTTTACCAGCCTTATACAATTTTTACTCCTTCAGGAATGCTTGGATTAAGTAGAAGGCTCAAGAAAAAAAAATGCTTGAATCTCACTTAGAAGAGGGAATAAAATAGTCATAGGAGACAGATAGAGGAAGACAATGGAATGGGAGTGCAGATAGGGAGGGGAATGAGGCCATGTTCAGAATCAGGCATGGGAAGCGTCAGGAGAGAGGTCCAGAAGTCCAGAAGAATGAATGGAAATCAGCAGCTGGTGGGGGTGAGGGAGTGGGGACAGCTAGAGGATGTACCAGAGACCTGGGATGGGAGAGACTCCAAGAGTCTATGGAAGTGACTTTAGCTGAGACTCTTAGCGATGGGATAGGAATATGGAACCTGAAGTAGCCACTTCCTGTAGCCAGGCAGGTAGCCCGGGGAAGGATAAGGACTCCAAACCACCCACAAAATTTTTGATCCAAACTTAACTTATCTACAATAAATGCAGGGACAAAGATGAAGCAGAGACAGAGGGAATGGCCAATAACTAGACCAACTGGAGACCCATCCCATGGGCAAGCACCCATCCCTGACACTATTAATGATACTCTTGTTATGCTTGCAGACAGGAGCCTAGCATAACTGTCTTCTGAGAGGTTCCACCCAGCAGCTGACTGAAACATACATAGAGACCCAGAGCCAAACACTGGATGGATCTTGGGGAGTCTTATGAAAGAGTTATGGGAAGGATTGAAGTCTCAGGAGGGAACAGGAATTTCACAGAAAGACTGTCAGTGTAAACTAATTTGGATCCTTGTGGACTCTCAGAGACTGAACCACCAGCCAAAGAGCATACATGGGCTGGACCTAGGACTCCCTCACATATGTAGATATGCATCTTAGTCTTCATGCACGGTCCTGAACAACTAGAGTGGGGTCTGTCCCTAAAGCTGTTGCATGCCTGTGGATCCCATTCTGCTAACTGGGCTGCCATGTCTGGCCTCAATGAGAGGGTGCATGTACCCCTGCAGAGATGTGATGTGCCAGGGTGGAGGAATACCCAGGGTGGGCTTCCACCTTCTAAGAGAAAAAGGAAAGAGGGAGGAACTGTGTAAGTGGGGAACTGGGAGGAAAGGGAATGAAGAGATGAATGAATGAATGGATGAATGAATGAATGAAAAATAAATAATATGAGAAAACAAAAAAGGAATGCTTGTATAAATATATAGTATTTGAGAACGTTCTTATTTTATTTGTTATTATTATTGCTTGAAATGAAGTCTTACTCTTCTGTAGTAGCTGATCTCAAATTCCTGGGTTCAAGTAGTAATCTTCAGCTTCCTGAGTTGATGAGATTACAGAAATACAACACTATATTTAGATAAATACGAAAATTTTAACAGGTATTGGGTCAAGGTCCAGGAGCTCAAAGATGAAAAAATAGAAGTAAAAGTCAAATATGTGAAAAAACAGTTCCGGCCGCTGGGAAGAAGACTTGCAAAGGTGGAATTCATCTTGATAAAGATTACTAAGAAAATTGCAACAGACACAAACACTGTCATGCTTGCTTTCTTTACATAAGCAGTGATTAATGTCACTTTATGTATCAGATAACAGTTGGGTCCTGAAAGTGAACAAAGATTTCTTAAAACCAGTCATGCCAAATTAACTCAAAATTGACAGAAGGAGAAAAACGCAGAATTGAAGTGGAGTAAAATACAATGTAAAAAGCATAGTGACGCATGGAAACAAGGAGTCAGAGCAATGTGCAGAGGATGCGTAAGAGAAAAAAAGAAACAAAGAAGAGGAGGCATATGCTTGGCTGAGATGTGATCATGGAAAATGTAAGCAGGGAGTAAAGTCTGAATTCAGAATGCATTCGGAATTGCAATGTGGCTCTGTTTATCCAAGATGTGATTGGACAGAGCATTTAGCACTAAAAGCACTATAGTCCCAGGGAATGAGGCTGAAGAGGCAGGCAGGTCAGCTCATGAAGTATTTTCATGCTCCACTGTACAATGTGAAGAAGAACCCTGAAAGCTGTTGTTTACTTCTTTATATATCTATCTATTTACTGATTTAGTCATTTAGTAGTGAAAGCACAGAAATGGCACACACAGTGTACATGTAGAAGTTAGAAGACAACTTTCTGGAGTTGGATTTTTGCCTTCCACTGTCTTTCTTCTTTTTTCTGTTATACTGCCTACTCAAGCCTCTAGGCTTCCAGCCATTTTTCTGAATGCACCTTCTGCCTCCCCATAAGAGCTCTGGGGTTGTAGAAGTGTGCCACGCCACCCAGTTTTATCTGAGTAATGTTGGATTGTCAGACTTATATAGCAAGCAATTATATGTAATGAGCCACTCCCCTAAAGCATTTGAAGGCTGAGAAAAGATGTTATAAACAAATCATGAAGATCAAGCACACAGAACCCTACTGTACTCTACTCGGGTCAATGCCTACACATAAATATTCGATCAAAAAGATGACAGGAAGAATAGTGGAGCCTAGGCTGGTGGAAGCAGCCTGCTGTGCAGGGAGAGGAGCAGCATTTATAAGGGAAGTGGACACAGAGTCATGCATGATGCAGAGTTCAGACCTTCTCTAGGCAGCAGAAGAAAGCTATTGTAAGATGTCAACGTTCTATTTGCCTTGTGACAGCATTCACAGTAAGTTACCTGATTAGCTATTGACATTGCACATTGATTTTTCTTTTCTGCATTCGATAGGAATGTGAGAGGAAACCCTATCTATATACCTACCTTAGTGTGCTTTCTGTAGCTGTTTTCAGACAGATCAGAAGAGGACATCTGATCCCCATTACAGATGGGTGTGAGCCACCATGTGGTTGCTGGGAATTGAACTCAGGACCTCTGGAAGAGCAGTCAGTGCTCTTAACCGCTAAGCCATCTCTCCAGCCCTTTTAGTGTGCTTTCTGTTGCTGTCATCAAACAGAATGACTGAAAACAAATTGTAAAGGGAAGGATTTATTTCACCCACAGCATGCAGTCTATCATAAAGTCAGAGCAGAAACTCAAGACAGGAACCTGGAGGCAGGAGCTGGAGCAGAGACCATGGAAGAATGTTATTGCTGGCTTGCTCGTTAACTTTTTAAAACTCCCAGGGCCCCATGTTCACATGTTCAGAAGTGATACCACATACAACAGTCTAATGCACCCTCCCACATCAATTAATAACCATGAAAAATCCTTCACTGACTCACCCACAGATCAGTCTCATAGGAGTATTTTCTTGAAGTTCCCTGTTTCCAGATAATCTCATGTCAACTTCACACACACACACACACACACCACATCAAATAAAAAAATAAATAAAATGTAATCAATATACCATCTGTTTGTTTTACCTTTAAATATTTCATTGAATTATTTCTTTCTAAATGGAGAAAGGGTATTTGAAAATTGAATACTTTTATATGTTTATGACTATACTCTAGGCAGATAGAAATTGTATTTTACCTTTACATAGTATTTTCTTATTTTCCTATTGTCTTATCTATCTATGGCCATGACTACCGTAAACAAGGTAAAAATTGAAAATAAAAGAAAGTGTTTAATTCTGGGTTCATAATTGCAGAGGGTTAATGTCCATGATTCAATGGAGAGCATGACAGAAAGATGGCCAGCACAGTGCTGGAGCAGTAGATAAGAGCTTATATCCTTATCTGTAAGTGGGAATCAGAGAGTAATAACTGGGTTTGGGCTTTATGAAGCCTTAAAGCCCACTGCTAGTGACACACCACCTCCAACAAGGCCACAACTTGTAATCCTTCCCAAATAGTTCCATAACTGGGCCCCAAACATTTGAATATAAACACCCAAAAATAAAATGAGAATAGATATTCTCTCGTTCAAACTACTACATCCAGAAAAATAAGGATTTATATTTTTCATACATGGTACATATGCACACATATGTGTGTACGTGCATGCACATACACTCATTTGTGATCTCACTTGTAAGGGAAGGCACTGTGTGTCATGCATGTGTGTGCATCCTTGTAGAGGCAAAAGTCAATCTTATATGTAGCTCCTCAGTTGTCATCCATACTCTTTTTTGAAATAGGTTCTATCACTGGCCTAGAGATCACTGTGTAGGCTAGACTGATCAGCCTGTAAACTCCCAGAAATATCTTATAGTGGCCTCACCAGCACTGGGCTTATAAGTATATACCCTTAGGCCTAGTTTTTATGACATGGATTCTGAAAGAGACCATATTACAAACAGCCATCTCGCCAATCCTGGTTGCTATAACTTAACCCACATTTGTGCAGTGTATTCTTCATATCAATTATCTCTGTGTTTTACATTAAAGCAAATTAAGACTGGGAAATGTCAATAGAAAAGCATGTCAGAAAAGGACCAATGAAAATCAGAAATACAGATCACATTGTGCTCAGTATTCGCAATACAGACATTCAGTCAATATACATCAAATAAATAAATTCTATTTAAGTGACTTGAAGTCTAAATCCATCTTTTCTTCTGTGACTCCATGACCTTTAACAAAGGTAAGTTATTTTATGCCTTAGTTTTCTTAATGGGTTATTAGCATGAAATTATGCAAGAGTAAGCACAGAAAAGAAAGACTCTGAGACATTGCATAGGGAAAGTTCTGACAGTTATGATGTGAGGATGAGCCTGCGGTCTTCCATGTCTAACAAGATCTAATGGATGCCAACTTTGTTTGCATGAGGACCACACATTGAATTTGAGGATGGGAGAGGTTGGAAAAGCTAAGAAGATATATAAACATTTTACATCTGTTAAATATTACTATTTAAAAGTTACTTACTCTTACACATTCACTTAGCAAGTCTTTATTAATTTTCTTATTTGTTTCTTTTAAATATTTATTCTGTTACAACCAAAGATGGAATAAATGCATTACCTCATTTCTTCATAGATTTAGGCAGATTTTTAAAGAAATATGTAATTCTTTCAATAACTCTGATAACACAGTATAAATTCTACTTAATACTGGAATTCAACTGCCCATAATAAGATCAATATTAATTTCTTTTTTGTTATTATAATACTTTTGTTAAGTCTTAAGGATTCAGACATATTTAGTCTGTCATTTAAGAAATAATTTAAACATTTTCTAAATTAATTTAAATTCATTTCTTAACCTATAAGACTTTTAGGGCTAAGGAAAATTAATATCTTTGTAATAATGTAAATCCCCTTCCAGGAATGGGGTACAACTTTTCTTTTATTCATATATTCCTTTTTATTTTAACAGTTTTCTATGAGAAAGAAGTTTATTATGTTTCATGGTAATAATAGAAATATAAATATAGACATGAGATTACAGAAACTATTTATAAAACTCAGACTTACTGATTTCTAAGCTTTGTTACTAGAATAGAGGCAGGAATTCAACTGTTTTTCAATAGGGTTACTATACCTACTATTGATCTGCATCTTATCACTAATACAGAGATTTGATGCAAAAATGTTCATTAATGAGTATTTCTTGAGCAAACAAACAGAATTGGGAACCCTTTCTGCCTACCCCACCCTCACTCCTTTTTGTTTAAACAAAGTTGGAACCTTGCCTGCCCCAGAACCTAAGACAGCTGCTGAGTGCTATGGCCAACAGGCCTGCTGGCCTACACTACCTACCTCTCTATGACTTCTCTGTTAGTCCCTGGGTTCTCGTTGTTTTTGACATCCGTTTACTATAGCTTTATTACAGCACTGCTGATATTTTCTTGAACATGGAGTTGATGACCTTCCCACTAATTACTTTAGTTTTTCTTTTCTTTGTTCTATTGCCCAAATTTGGTTTTCTCTGAACTAGTGCAGACAAACTACCAATGAATTGTTAAAGCAAAATCTAACCAAAAGACATCTTATTTCTGAGTAGTGTTTTGTGTACATTTCAGCACTAGAACTCAAGACCCATGTGATATGTTATGGTTTGAATATGAAATGTCTCTTCTGTGTGACTGACTTTTTCTTTTTTTTTTTTTTTTTTCTTTTTTCGGAGCTGAGGACCGAACCCAGGGCCTTGCGCTCGCTAGGCAAGCGCTCTTCAGCTGAGCTAAATCCCCAACCCCCGTGACTGACTTTTTCTAGACAAATATCTACTCACCCAAGATAGGGCATAGACCACAGACCAGCAGTTCTCAACCTATGGTCAACCTTTGGGAATCGAACAACCCTTTCACAAGGGTCACATATCGGAAAACCTGCATATCAGATTGTGGTTCATAACAGTAGCAAAGTTACAGTTATGAAGTAGCAACAAAAATAATTTTATGTTTAGGGGGTCACCACAACATGAGAAACTGTATTAAAGGGTAGCAGCATTAGGAAGGTTGAAAACTATTGCCACAAACCAAAGAAATAATTGTACTAAAGTCTAAAAGGAAGGACCAATGAGTTTGGGGTGGGGGTTAATTGTGAGTATAAAGAAGGGTACCTTACAGAGCATGAATGACTCAAAGGCAACTGCATCAAAAGCCTACTGTAGGAGGCATGGGCAATACTCAAAAAAAAAAATAGGCAACTCTGGACCTCTCTGCACAACTTGCAAGCAGATCTACAGCAGTCCTTACTATATTTAAAACCTTGAATAGGGAGGGACTTCGTGGTTCTGCTAAGTTTTGTGGACTTCCTAAGTCATAAGCAGCCTCCCTCCAGCATAGAATGTTTCATTTTTAAACTTTCTGAACCTTGACTAGCAATCTGGAATGAAATGCTTCAACTTGGAAGAAAGTCCTGTACAACAGTTCCCTATAGGTTCACATGTATGAATCCTTGGTCCCCACCTGCTGGTGATATTTAGGAAATGTGGAATTTTGTAGAAGCAGAGCCTTACTGGAGGAAGTAGGTCACATTGGGGACAGGTCTTAAAGTTCTAGGAGCCAAACACTATTTCCTATCCACTCTCTGCTTTTTGTGTTTATAAGTGACCTGTTCAGCCAACTTACTACTCCAGCACCCATGGCTTCCCACCATGATGGGTTGTATCCACTAGGAATGGTAAGCCAAGATAAATCCTTTCTCTATTATATTTCTTCTTAAAGGCATCTATCACTTGGAGGGTATTTTATTACAGCAACGGAAGGTAATGGGACATGACAACAGTTAAGAAAGTGTTCATGAAGTTAGACCACAGGGAGACAAATAACCCTATTAAAAATGGGGCTCAGAGCTAAACAAAGAATTCACAGCTGAGGAATGCCGAATGGCTGAAAAACACCTAAAGAAATGTTCAACATCTTTAGTCATCAGGGAAATGCAAATCAAAACAACCCTGAGATTTCACCTCACACCAGTGAGAATGGCTAAGATCAAAAACTCAGGTGATTGGGGTTGGGGATTTGGCTCAGTGCTAGAGCACTTGCCTAGCAACTGCAAGGCCCTGGTTTCGGTCCCCAGCTCCGAAAAAATAAAAAATAAAAAAAACTCAGGTGACAGCAAATGCTGGCGAGGATGTGGAGAAAGAGGAACACTCCTCCATTGTTGGTGGGATTGCAGACTTGTACAACCATTCTGGAAATCAGTCTGGAGGTCCCTCAGAAAATTGGACATTGAACTACCTGAGGACCCAGCTATACCTCTCTTGGGCATATACCTAAAAGATGCCTTAACATATAACAAAGACACATGCTCCACTATGTTTAAATTAGCAGCCTTATTTATAATAGCCAGAAGCTGGAAAGAACCCATGCCCTTCAACAGAGGAATGGATACAGAAAATGTGGTATATCTACACAATGGAATATTACTCAGCTATCAAAAACAATGACTTTATGAAATTCGTAGGCAAATGGTTGGAACTGGAAAATATCATCCTGAGCGAGGTAACCCAATCACAGAAAAACACACATGGTATGCACTCATTGATAAGTGGCTATTAGCCCAAATGCTTGAATTGCCCTAGATGCACAGAACACATGAAACTTAAGACGGATGATCAAAATGTGGATGCTTCACTCCTTCTTTAAAAGGGGAACAAGAATACCCCTGGCAGGGAATAGGGAGGCAAAGTTTAGAACAGAGACTGAAGGAACGCCCATTCAGAGGCTGCCCCACATGTGGCCCATACATATACAGCCACCCAATTAGACAAGATGGATAAAGCAAAGAAGTGCAGGCTGACAGGAGCCGGATGTAGATCTCTCCTGAGAGACACAGCCAGAATACAGCAAATACAGAGGCGAATGCCAGCAGCAAACCACTGAACTGAGAACGGGACCCCTGTTGAAGGCATCAGAGAAAGGACTGGAAGAGCTTGAAGGGGCTCAAGACCCCATATGTACAACAATGCCAACCAACCAGAGCTTCTAGGGACTAAGCCACTACCTAAAGACTATACATGGACTGACCCTGGGCTCCAACCTCATAGGTAGCAATGAATATCCTAGTAAGAGCACCAGTGAAAGGGGAAGCCCTTGGTCCTCCTAAGACTGAACCCCCAGTGAACACGATTGTTTGGGGGAGGGGGGTAAGGGGGGGAAGATGGGGAAGGGAACACCCGGATAGAGGGGGAGGGGGAGGAGTTAGGGGGATGTTGGCCGGGAAACTGGGAAAGGGAATAACACTCAAAATGTAAATAAGAAATACTCAAGGTAATAAAGAAAAAAATAAGTGTTCACAACACTTTCACTCTGTACTTCATAAGCAGGTAGAAATGGGTGGATTAACTGTGTGACATGTGACCATCAATATCCATGTGGCCACCTCTACCTCTCCTAGAAACACCTAAAATGTCATAAATCTAATTGAAAACTTAGCTCGATATAAGTGAAATTAAATTTCAGAAATCATAAATAAGAGCTAGCAGCTAAACTCCAAGTAAAACTATTGTGCCTGCAGTTCCATAGGCTCTTGCTCCTCATCTCCCACAGAAGACTGCAGAAAGAGGCAGCTATATGGCGACTTTTACCAAAGCCTCAGTTGAGGTACCATCTAGACTCCTCCTCAGTGTCAGGTCTCCCTTGACACTGTCTGACAATGGCCCAGCTCTTCTCATGGTTCCTTGGGTTACTTTAGAATACATGATTTTCCTTTCAAATTTTCCTTATTGAAAAAAAATTGAGCATTAGCTTCTGCATCTTCCCTTTTGGAGAGCCTACAATTGTTCTTAGCTCACTGTCCTCTCCCTCCACAGTTGCTTTTCTCTAAGCAGCCATCTCAGGACTTCTTTGGCATAGCTTTCTTTGGCAAAACATTTTCAGACCCTGCATCCACAACTCTAAATTATTCAGAGTGCAATTTATCAAAAGTGCCTGGGTATTACATGATAAAACAGTAATCTATCCTAGATCTTCTAACTCCAAATCTCTGAGCGTAACTACAGTAATATAGATATATATGACAGGATCACAAAAAGTCACAGCCACAGCCGAAGATTCTTTGGTGCTACTCCATTTAACCCTCAAAAATACTTTTTTGTTGTTGATGATTTTTGGTGGAATTGGTAAACATTGGAGCCACCCACAGCCTACACTTGAGGAAGCCAATGTTCCTGGGTTATATGTATGGCTACTCCACCCCGGAGCAGGAGCTGCTGTGCTAACAGAGGTTGTACATAAAACAAAACCACTTGTTGGGTTTATTTGTGATATATTGACACGATTCTTATTTTTAGAGACAAGTAACTCGCAGTGCCTGTCACCCAGGGTCACTTGCCATTTATAAGGCTGCATTCGCCTTGCATAAGAAACTAAGTCTTTCTCTATTTGTCTTCAGACAGCTTCTCACTTGAAATTCTCTCATAGCCACCATAAACAAAGGATGTCTGAAATATCTTTAGCCTCCAAGTATGTTCCGAATAGAAGTGGATCTATTATTTCTTGAATGTATACAATTGGGTTTATGATACACCTATAAATTCCTCTAAACTGCATATAGGTACATAAACCCATTTTACAGATTCAAAAGTCTAACATTCATAAAATTTGAATCACATTACTCAGAATCACATCATTTTCAAGGCCAAAAAAGAATTAAGATTCAAATCTGCCTGGTTCCAAAATACAGGGCTCTTTCTACTACTCCCGCATCTGAATCTGGTGTACCAAGGATTCTGGCAAGTGCTGAAACGCTAAAGAGTCAACAGGCTGATAGATCTTCACATCGGGCCTTTCACCTTTTACTTCTGTCTCAGGACTCCACAAATCACATGAACATTTTTCTCTGTAAAAGGAGAGTATTTTTAATACTAATGATCATACTAATAAAACCAAATACATATAACTCTAAAGTACCAGACAGCAGACATCGTGTAATTAGTTAGAAAGACGATTTGTGGCATTGTATTGAAAAAAACCAAACAAACCCATGTTTACTGCCTGTATTGCTGAGAGCAAACTACCAAGATTTCAAAGTTAATTTTCACTCATAAATAATGCATTACAAAGCCTAAAGAACACAGGCTTGTGCTTGGGTTTCATCAATGAGCTACTGTCGCCATCTGCTGGCTTCAAACTACCTAATCTGAAACTGGAGCTGGAATTAAAGTCCCAGTACATTCCTAGCTTCTGTGACTATAGCTCTCTGAGCCAGAAAGGACCTATATTTAATGCCGCGCCAGATGTCTGTTAAATGACTGCTCTTCAGAAATGATATCCATAAGGCAGGGAGACATGCATCACTGAAGACATGATTCTGCCATGTAAATATGGGCCAATAAGAAAGCAGGAACACCTAAAGAAATGTTCAACGTCCTTAGTCATCAGGGAAATGCAAATCAAAACAACCCTAAGATTCCACCTCACACCAGTCAGAATGGCTAAGATTAAAAACTCAGGTGACAGCAGATGCTGGCCAGGATGTGGAGAAAGAGGAACACTCCTCCATTGTTGGTGGGATTGCAAACTGATACAACCACTCTGGAAATCAGTCTGGAAGTTGCTCAAACAATTGGACATTCCACTACCTGAGGACCCAGCTATACCTCTCCTGGGCACATACCCAAAAGATGCCCCAACACATAACAAAGACACATGCTCCACTATGTTCATAGAAACCTTATTTATAATAGCCAGAAGCTGGAAAGAACCCAGATGCCCTTCAACAGAGGAATGGATTAAAAAAATGTGGTACATCTACACAATGGAGTACTACTCAGCTATCAAAAACAATGACTTCACGAAATTCATAGGCAAATGGAATAAACTAGAAAATATCACCTTGAGTGAGGTAATTCAATCACAGAAAAACCCACTTGGTATGCACTCACTAATAAGTGGATATTAGCCAAAAAGCTCAATTTATCCAAGATGTAATCCACAAACCACAAGAAGCTCAAGAAGAAGGATGACCAAAATGCGGATGTTCCCACTCCTTAAAAGGGGAAAATAGTATCCATAGGAGGGGATATGGAAGCAAAGTTTAGAGCAGTGGTTCAAGGAATGACCATTCAGAGCCTGCCCCACATGTGGGCCATATATATATACACACACATACAGCCATCAAAACTGGATAAGATTGATGAAGCTAAAAAATGCATGCTGAAAGGGACTGGATATAGATCTCTCCTGAGAAACACATCCAGAGCATGTCCAATACAGAGGTCAATGATAGCAGCAAACCACTGAACTGAGAACAGGATCCCCTGGGAGGAATTAGAGGAAGTATTGAAAGAGTTGAAGGAGCTTGCAACCCCATAAGAACAACAATGCCAACCAACCAGAGCTTCCCGGGACTAAACCACTACCGAAAAACTATACATGGACTGACCCAGGGCTCCAACTGCATATGTAGCAGAGAATAGCCTTGTTGGGGCACCAGTGGAAGGGGAAGCCCTTGGTCCTGACAAGATTGGACCCCAAGTGCAGGGAAATATGGGAGGGGCAGTAAGGGGGGCGTGTGGGGTGAATACTCGTAGGGGAGAAGGTGGAAGGGAGGGGGACTTATGGACAGGAAACTGGGATGGGGAATAACATTTGAAATGTAAGTAAAGGAATATATCTAATAAAAATTAAAAAAATAAAAAAGGAAGCATGAACACAAGAGAAAGGATTTGGCTACTACAGTGGACAATTAACATGAATGAATGTGTCATGTCGTGTAATGTAACTCACACAGACTCAATCAATCCTGACTGAAAACCTGTCATCCTTTGACAACATCAGCAGCCGTTCCACACCTTCACAGCACTCAACCTGGTCCCAAATGGAGCTCTATAAAAAACAACCAGCTTTCAAGTCTATCTCCTTCTGGGTCAGGTCCTTTATTCACTAATTCATGAAAATTCCAACACATTCAGGGTCTGAGAGCCCCTGACATTGGCCCTTCAAATGGCAAAAGTACATTGGCAAAGGACCAAGGACATCTCACAGGTCAAACTAGACGTAGGAGCATGAATATCTCTTACTCTTTTGCCTGATCTTGGGACACTTTTCCTCCTCCTATTGCGTTTCCTTGCAGTCTCTGTGTAAGGGCTCTTATCTTGTCTTATGTCTTATTTGGTTCTGTCTAGCTGTCTACTCCTGGAGGCCTGCTCTTTTCTGAAGAGAAATGGAGGATGAGTAGATCTTGGGGGTGGGAAAACTAAGAGGAAGGAAGGGAAACTGTGATCAGAATGTATTGTATGAGAGAAGAGTCCATTTTCAATAAAAAAAAAAATTTTAAAAATGAGTCTCCTCTGCTACTGTTTGTGAGATGTACTCAAAATGCTAAACCCAGAAACATTTACATTCTCAGATTCTCAGTTTGAGAGCAGAGGATTCACCTCACAAGTAAAGAGTGCTTTTTTAGTCAAGGTGTGTTGAGCCAGTTTTCTAGTGGTGAGCACTTTCCCAAGACCAACAATGGTTTCACATACTTTTCTTCACCTAGCTTGGTACTTAATCACACTGAAAGGCAGATCTTTAAATGGGCCCCAAGTCTGTGGAGTAGCCCAGGCTTCATGGTGAGTGGGACCTAAATACTAGAAGTTTAATGCTTCACAACTACCACCTGAAACTTTTTGAACCGACCTAAGTGACAAAGGAAGGGACAAAGGAGCATATGGATAAAAGATGTGCTTGGCCACTCCTCAACACTCCACCCATAGATTCTTGACTCTCCCCAGTCCTTCCCCCTCCCTAACCTGCTGCTGATCACTACATATATCCACCACCAGGTAACTCTCAGGGTCAAATTCTTTTGATTTTCCCTCAGCCTTCTACACAAAGAGCTCCTGCAGAACCCTACGGGCCTGATGGGTGTGGTAGACAATTTGAAGATGACCTGTCACTCAGTGAAAGATCTATACCTTCATGGAGGTTGCTAGCCTGCTAACGTTGTCCTTAAACCTGGGGAGTCAAGGAAAAAGAGAATCACTTCACTGCCTTGCCGCAGCCTCATATTCTTATTTTGCATAAATGCTCAACATATAATGTAGCTGGCCGTGTCCTTAAACTAATATTTATATTTTAATATTCGGAAAGAAATTCTAATAGTAAGCTATTAGTGGAATTTGCTTCAAGTTCCCTCCGGTTAAATCCTCTGTCTGCCGGAGCCAGCGTTCTGGCTTCATATTCATATGGCATCAGTTATTTGGGGATCAAAGCACAAACAAATTTTAAAAATCAATTCTATCAAAAAAGGGAATATGTATCACCACTAAAGATGTTCTATCTTAGGGAACCATATGGCATTTTCCTTTTCAAAACTGATGAGAAAGAAACAGGCTGGTTGAGATAAGTCTAATACTTCCCTCAGCCTGTGTGTTTCCTTTCTATGAAAGCTGTGTTCTGTTAGCTAGCATTGACAGCAAAGCCTGTTGGGAATTAGCTCATTTTCTAGACTAAACAGCAAAAAAGCTTGTTTGCTTTTTACTATTTTTTTTCTCTAGGAAATAGGTTGCAAACTACATTTTGTGGTCTCAGCAAGAATGCTCATTCGATTTATGGTGTTTAAGAAATAGCATGCACCCTTTCATGTTGTTGAAGAAACTCAGACTCGCCCACTCTCTTCTTCCTCTTCTCCAGTGTGTGGCTATGGGGAGTTACTCATGAAAACTTTGAAGTAGAAGAGGTTTATATGGTGGCCACATTCTCTGATTTTAGTCAGTCTTTAATGCCCCTGCTCTTCACCCATACAAGTTCCTCGGGGATCATTTTAAAGACAAATGGAACCTTTGCATTCCTGTCCGTTGAAGCCTGGTGGATCTCTAATGATGAAAGAATTCACCACATTAGCAGAATGAACCCTGCCACTGCACTTAAAAGTCTTGCAAAATATACTAGAAGGCAAGAAGAATCTAAAGAACTCTAACTTCGCTGTAACACATTCATTGTTTAACTCCACAGAAGTTAGACAAGACTATGGTTAAAGCCTAACTAATAGGAAAAGGTTTTCAGGGTAATACTAACAGCAGCCTGCCCAGGTGTTTGCTTCCTCTGAATCCATGTTTAAAGGGATAGGAAAAGAGCCATTCGAGTCTGTCTTTTTAAAATCAGAAATCTTTAACACAATGGCCTCATTTTTAACTTAGCCCATTGGAAGGACACTAGTGTTCACACAGGCCAATAAAGCAATTATCTAGAATACAAGACAACAATCAGAGGTTTCCCTATGGAGGACTGGAACATGAATTTTCTAACATACATTGGGTTGGGGTGAAGATACAAGGGCATCAGTGATTCGAGTCTATGTCCCTTAAGAACTCTAAGGGAGCTCTCCTTAGCAGCCCTATTAGCACTGTCATTACAGTCTCCTACCTGACATGCTTGACTTTCCATGACTCTATTGCTAAAGACTTCCATGTCAGGATCCTGGTCACTGCTTCATGACAAATCTCCATCGATGACTGAGGCCAGAGATGCTAAAGGCTTGAGAAGGCAAATCTTGCACTGAATCTGGGCCACTGGTTTTACTCACACTACATCCCAACTGGAAAACCTCCCTTGTATATAAAGCATTCTCTCTCTTGCAGTTTTTTTTTATCTGCCAGCCTAAAATGTCCTTCTAGCAGACACCTAGAACACAGCCCCATCTCCCTTACAAGAATCACCATCATATGGAATCAAAATAATATTTTCTTCAGTATGACTGTAACCATAAATTGCCAAATTTTAGAACTCTCTGCTTAAAAGTGGGAAAGGATCCTGACCTCTGAATAGAAAACAGTACCTTTAACTAATCCAGTGCCCCTGAGCGCTACATGGGGATCTTGTCAATCCATGTTTAACAAGCTGGGATATTTCATCATTAGTCAATTTCTAACAGCTTCCCTCCACCTGAGACAGCCTATTCTGAAGAACAGGATGAATGGGGCATCAGAGTATAGCTCCCCTCTTCTACGATTTCTGCCAGAAATACCAATATAGACCACCTGTCCAATTCGCCATGATCCACACCACAACTGGGAATCATTCTACCTGCCATCTGTCACCTTTTTTTCCTGTCAGCTTTCTTGTAAGGCAAAGGAAACTTATTGTGTTTTTACATATAAATTACACTGATCCTGGTAATAAAACACCTGACTGAGCTGTACAACTTAATAAACGCAGCCTGTTCAGCAAAACCGTGTCACACAAGATGGAATGGCAGTCATCTATTAAGACTGGCATGCCCTGCCTCCCTGTACGCTCTCAGCTCAGCTCTGGTCTCAGCGGCTCTTGGAGTCTTCTCAGCTTTCTGTCTTATGTGTGTCTCTCTCTTTTGTAGGATAAATTTTGCAGAGATCCTGTCCTTTTGGATCCAAGGATCCAAGAAGAGCACACACTTGGAGCTAGACAGTCTTGACAAAGATTACCACTCTACTTCTGAAGTGCACTAGGACAATTCACTGGCCTCCTGTAATCCTCAGTGCTCTGAACAGGGAACATGAATTTTGACGTTGCTATCTTTAAAATGCCTGTGGAATTAGGAATAAAACTTTCCAAATGCATGAGTTGCTATGGACATCCACAAGCAGAAGTCAGTCATTAAACAAGAGAAGTCATTTGTCTAAACACACTTTCTATTTCCTCCACCAAAATGCTACACATTGTTGTGACTAACCATCAGTTGATTTTGAAGGTGCTAGAAAGCTTCTCCAGAATAAGAAAGGTTTGAGTACAGGATTAATATCTAGAGAGTAGAAAAAAATCATTTAACTTTATTTAGATTATCTTATCTATAAATAGGACTAAGGAAAGTGGGGATTTTCAAAAAAGGACCAGACCTCTTATAAATAAAAATTCTAAAGGTCTGGAAGAACATTCAAGAGTCAACTGAGCTAGGGCTCAGCCATGCCTTTCCTGCCTTTTCCACCACTGACATTGCTCTGCCTTTTGTGACTCAATGCTCTCCTACCCATTTCTGCCCCTGTTGTCATAATTGAATGTGCTGCGATGTCCTATATCTGTATTTCTTGGGGCTTCTCCTTCATACCATTTCTACTTATCTACCAACCTCATGACTTCTTGACTTCCAAGAAGCCTATTTGCACCACTAATGACTGAGAGTCCTCTTGTACTCTATGTCTCTGCTGACCACAAGGACTGTACATATCTCAAATTCAAACTTCCCAATGGAAAAAGACTTCCTACATTGGTTTATCACTGTCAAAGATAATCATCATCACCTAAATTGGAAATAGCTCTTATACAAGGCCACCATATAAAGTGCTAGTCAGCGTCAATGCAGACTGCTACCCTATGTCTAATCAATTATAGCAAGGAGCTCAAACCTAAAATTCTATGTAAGCTTAAGAACCTCCTTAGGGTTGCTTCGCATCCACAGCAGACTGCAGGCTTGGCAGGCAGTCAACACAACAGATTCTTCTCCAAAACATCGCTTTCCTGAGGCACTTTCATTCCAGAAAAAGCTTGTTATACAAAGCAGAGAATTGATTACTGTACCAGAAATGGCACTTATTCTACAGGATTGATCATTTCAGAAATTTCAGAGTAGAGAGAAGCACAAATGCCATACCAAAGCTGTGTTCTTTAAAACAGGGAGCTTTTGTGTCAGAGAAGGCTTTGCATTTATTTCCAAATAGAACAAGGTGAATACCAAATGCCTACTGGGGTTCTGGGTAGAAGACTCATTGTGATTACAGGATAACTGGGGAAATCTAAGATAGCATCTGGCAGCAGGGTAGGGGAGGCAATTATGTTCTGAATGTAGAGCATGATCTTTGGCTCTGATTTTTCAAGCTGTATGTGATAGATTCACAATTCAATAAGTACTAATGAATCACATACTAACATATACTAAAAAGGAAAGAAGAAAGAAAAGTAGAGAAGAAAGGAAGAAAAGAAAAAAGAAAGTAAAGAAAAAACTGCTTGTTGAATTTTTCATACTCATAGATGATAACACACAATTTCAAAATAGTTTTCATGAGAACCAGGTAAAGAGTGTTGCAAAAAATCAGTGAAACAATTGCATTTCATGCCTGGACTTCACACTTCTAACTGTGACTTTCCACTGTTTTATTTCTTCGTAGTTAACCCTAACCTTTTCCCTTGAAGCAGTCAAGACTAACAACTTCACAAAGTCAACTCTCTTTGCTTATAAGCTGTATGAACTTCTGTTTTAGTCTGTCGGGGGAGGGGGGAAAGGAGAGAGAGGGAGATGGAGAGAGAAGGAGGGAGGAGAGAGAGAGAGAGAGAGAGAGAGAGAGAGAGAGAGAGAGAGAGGTGATGTTTTAAAAAAAGAAAGAAGAAAACTTTGGCTAAATCAAGAGGCTTTTGGCCAATGTCTGGGAGTACGGCATCTCACTAACTGGCAGCTAGAGCAATTTACATGACTTAGTAACTGATGAAAAGCACAGTATCATTGCTTTATGAATGGCCATGAGGTCAGAGGACTCAGGGGTGCTCTAAGAGCAGCAATGAGCTCACCTCTGAAATGCTGTTGAGGGCAGTTACACAGATGTCGTTCCTGTGAAGGAATCAGTCCAACAATTTCACGCCTCATGCTGGCTGGGCTGACTCTCTCTGAGCAGCCCCACTGTGGTGATTTTGTAATGTACAATTTGTTCCATGAAAGTCATCACTTTTTAAAGCAGTAGAATGAAGAGGTTTAGTAGGTACTACCTTGAACCTTCAGAGAGAAAATATTATAGAACACACCACTTTTGTATAAAAGAGTATAGCAAAAAATATGCTTTTTATAAGTTAGAGGAAGATGGCCTTATATTTCTACTGACTTAAAACAAATGGGCATCAATGGAGCCAAACAGGGTGGGGTTCATCCAGCTCAGACATTTCAACAAGGGAAGGTTGATAACATTTTGAAGAAAAGGATAGGAGATACTTAATAATGCCTGAGGTGACAGTATGCAATATGGTGGTAGATAGGGATTGATGAATGTATACATACACGTTAGGAAAACCATAAATTATATTTCTATGAGCAATATGATTGGCTCTGTTGGGAACCACCCAAAATATCTGTGTGCTCATTGATAGTCAGCTAACACCTCTCATACTGAAGAATAATTCATATAAGTTTTGCTCCCCAGAATGCCTTAAAATTCCTGTCTGTGGGTCTGCAGAAGAACCGCAGTAATACTATAGGGTTTGCCTAGTAAATGATAGGTTTTCAGCTCACTTAAATTAAAACCACAATATCACGGAACAAAATTCCATCTATGGCATAGCCAAGAAAAATTGTAGGCTAGGAAAATAGCCACAAGTTAGGAGGAGATGCTGTCTCAGAACATGAAGTAGCAATAAAAAAAAATCTCTGCCATCAATCTCTGTCCCCTGTAAACACATATACATTCACACACACACACACACACACACACACACACACACACACACCATACCACACCACACACACACCACACCACATACACACTCTAACATTATAACACATGCAGAAAGGCTGCCTTGCCCTTATCCCAGTCCTATCATTAAAATAGTACTTTACGTACTTTACGACTTAACATGTTACCTGGAGAAATATTTCCTGTTTTGTGACTCTAATAGTTTCTCCACATTGGGAGATCTTGTTATAGGTCCAAAAGAATTTGACATAGGGTGACAGATAGCCAAAGATTTGTGTACAAGGCACCTTAAATTAATTGCTTTTCTAACTCTTAAAATGCACATAAGAATAATAGCTCCTATCAGAGACATTGTATGGATAGAGACATCATATGTTAATAAACCATTTTTTTTGTAGTTGTTGTTTTTAAATATGTTACAGTCCCAGGAGAATCCAATTGCTACCTTTATCCCTACTCCTTCAATACTGGGCTCTTTTCTCAACTATCTGTTGTACATCTTGGTGCCAACTTCCTTTCTACTCCTTGTTTTTCTTTTATTTTTTATAAAAGGGGATAAACAGTGCAACTATTACATTCACTCTGGTGTGTTATTAGGATCTGAGGTGAAAATGGAGACAATCCTGGCAGAGATTTCTTTTCCTAGATTGTTGAACCTATCCTGCAGTCCCAACTACTGCAAACCCAACATGATATGCCTACACTTTCACAGTCTTAGTGAATGCGATATTGACTGACACAAAAACATTTAAGTAACGGATGATAAGAGTCATAAATTCCATGTCAGTTGGCCCTACTCTGGATCTAGATAAATGCCAAAGCAAAGAGATTAGAAAATATTTCCCAAGACAAATACTCATCAAAGTATGAGAGGTATCTTAATTTCAGCTGTACTATAAAAAAATTAAAGGTGGACATTAACAGTTCGTATGCACTGGATTTATGAAAGTAGAATGACTGTGGACCTCTGTCAGTTGACTCATAATGAAAAACATAAAACCTGGCTCAACATGAACAGATTGATGATTAAATGTTCCATCCACAAGTCAGGGATGGGAGGAGTGGGGGGGGTGTTTATATATGAAGTTATAACTAAATGCGTAGCTTTGAGTAATTTAAGGAAAAGTCAGTTCTTGGCCTGTCGAGGTAAGCATTCAGGAAGCAACATCAAATTATATTGCAGCATGAGTAATAAGTTCAGCCTGCCCACTAAACCGACTCCACCCCAAACGTGACATCTACCCTTTCTTCTTTCTATCATTAGGTTGATTGTCCACTCCAAACTCCTATAAAACTGATAATATTCACTCAACATGCTACTTTCCCTGAATTTAATATTTATGCCCTTCTTCCAAACTCTTGCAAATTAGTTCTCTGATTAGGAAGGAATAATTAGATTTTTTTAAACCTATCTCCACATCTAGCAGAATATAAGAGAAAAGTCTGAACACCAAGAGAAGTAGTTCAGACTTGACAACTGCCAACTCCAGATGTGTTTAAGGGTAGAGATTTCTATTTTATGCAGAACTGATGAGAAGAGTGTCTAATAAAAGACTGAGAAATGGGAGAGATAGCACTGACTGACGCCACAGCTCTTGCTGAAACTTGTTCTCACAACTCTACAAGGCAGGTTTGCTAACCCCATTTTCTATTTGAGAAAATGGACTTCCAGGACATGAGGTATTTGACTAGGATCACACAAATGCTCAAAGGAAGTAGACATTAATATCTTCCCTATCCCACCTTTCTCTTCAGCCCTATCCCTTGTATTCTTTTTAAGTTCTAATTGATTTTTTTAGTCTTAACTACTGAGCCCACAAAAAAGTCCAGAGCCTCAGAGCTTCCTCTAGTCATAATGGACAGCAGAAAGCCAACAAAATTAACTACACCCCTATTTCCGGTCTCATCACAATGCAAGCAACATAGCAGTCTGGCACTTCAAATTAAGAGAGGCATGAAGGAGCTCTCAAACACACTAGAGGGCCCTTGTACACATTTCAGTAATTAGGACTGGGATTCTTCTACTGTCTGGTTGGCCAAAGCAATTCTTGTCACAGAAGCTTTTGCTCACTGGGCGTGGTGGTGGTGGTGGTGGTGGTGGTGGTGGTGGTGGTGGTGGTGGTGGTGGTGGTGGTGGGTGGTTGTTACTGTTGTTTGTTACCATTCTGTCTAACCTCCACCCCCACAGTTGCCTGGCAACAGCCAGGAATGCTCCACCCTGCAGTTACCTGGCAACAGCCAGAGATGCCTGACAGTATAAAAGGGGCTGCTTGCCCCCTCCTCACTCGCTTGCTCTCTTTCTCTTCCCCTCTTCCCACTTTGTCCCTTCTTTCCCCATCCCCCTCCCCCCTTCTCTCCACTTGCTCATGGCCAGCGGCCTCTACTCTATTTCTCTATTTCTCTCTTTCTCTGACCTACCACCCTCTTAACTCCTCTCCCCATGCCCTGAATAAACTCTATTCTATACTAGACTGTCCCTTAGTGTGGCTGGTCCCTCAGGGGAAAAAGGATGTCTCAGCATGGGCCTGCAGAGGCTCCCCTGCCCCCCAAAACTCCCATAGAATTTATCCCCTCTCTCTTTATCTTTTTATTAATGTAACGTTGTTGTTTTGGCTTGGCTTGGGTTGGGTTGGGTTGGGTTGGTTTTGGTTTTGCTTTTGGTTTTGGTTTTGGTATCGGTTTTGGTTTCCCCTTCTAAGTCTATGTGAGAATGAGTTTGCAGAATGAGTTTCACCTGGAGACTGGGAGGGTATCTAGAACTTCCTATGCAGAATCGTAAGAGAGGCAATCTATACAAATGCTCAAGAAAATGCATAAACATAATTATGTCATTTATTCGCTGAGTACTTCCTAAACTCTGAAAACTGGACCAATCATGCACCTACACAGCAACAACGTACTTCATCCTCAGTATGTCCTTAGAATAACGCTTTTATGATTCCCATGCTAGAGATAACTGAGATCTCGAAGCCAATATTTTTTTCTTAATTCATTCAGCTATTAAGTATTGAAGAGGGAATTAAAACTCAGGTTTCCATAAACACGTTTTAGACTCTGAGTGTTGCAGATTGAATCTCTAAATGGCAGAAATAGCAAAAGATTGACTAGAGTCGGCAAACTATTACCTTGTGCTGCAGTCTAAGTCTCAGGGTAAAAATAATAAAAGAGCTTGGATGCTTCCTTCACTCCTTGTGCTATCATGCCCTCCCTAGAAACTATTAAATTTCTGTCACAAGCAATCAGACTTAAGTCCATTCACATTCATGTGTAAATAAAGCATAATCGATAAAGCTTAAGGCTTAATTATTTATTTATTCAAGTTGATTACTTAAGCTTAACAAACAAAACTTAAGCAAATTTCATTATTTTTATCCTGTAATTAATTATTTATACCGAAATTAGGATAAACAAGGTCTAGTTTATCATCCCTTATTAGGAAACCCAAGCCCATCTTGGCTATCCCTGTATTTTTCTTTCTTCTCTCAGCCTCTGGCTTCTAGGCTCTTTTTCTTCCCAACTACCGTCTGCCAAGCATATACTTCAGGAATCTCTTCTCCCACACAGAGCTCCAGAAGAGAAGAGCAACTCTCCAGGAATTTCAATTCTTTTGAATTTTGAAAACAAATTCCTGAGTATTTTAAGGATCTCCTTCTGGGACACAGTAACTAAGCAAACAGAAATCACCATGAGGTAGTCATTTGTAGCCACATCTCTGGCTCCCATTAATTAAATGCTGGTTCTAATGTCCTCACCATTTGTGTAGAATCGGTCTCTACTTCTCAAACCTGAGTTTGTCAATGTCTAACAATATAAAACTGAGGAAGTGGTGCTATGCACCTGCTAATTTAGAAAAATGACTTAACCTTTTCCCTTGGTTTCTTAGCATGCATGGCATGTGAAAGTAGCCACTGAAATATGAATAATCTAAAATCGTTCCAGGGGCTGGAGTTGGAGATTTCAGATCGGTGTTCCTATTAATAGTCCAGCTAGATTTTTGTATTTTGTGCTCCAAGCCACCACAGTACTTTAAGATACTTCTCTAATAGTTAATAAGATATTCTTACATCTTTTCTGTCTCCCAATAGAATGGAGCTAATTGAAAATTATATTTCAGTCTCCAGCTCAGTTCCTGTTGTACAGTAGCAGATTATGATTCAAGTAAAATGTCTTATTACTTTAAATGTTTATTTATTCAACAACTAAATAAAACATTAGCTTTTGATGCTTCAATTAAGAAGAGCTATCCATAAAATTAAGTATTGAAAAATGTGGGCTGGACTAGAACATTCTTTCTTTAATATAATATTGGTATTAATTCTTTGAGAAATTTCTACATACATACATTATATTTTAATTATATTTATATTCATACCCTACTTCTTCCCCCCAACTCCTCTCTCATAACTCCTTTTTACTTCACCCAGCTCCTCCCAAATATATGCCTGCCCCGCCCCCAACTCCTCCCTCTTATATTCCACTGTTTCCAATTTTGCTGTTCCTGGGTTCAGAGCCATCCCAGGAGCATGGTCATCCTACCAGAGGTCACACCATTAAAAAACTGGCACTCCTGCTCTCCATTCCACCAACATCAACAGTCCCTCAGTTAGGGAACTCATAGATAGTCCCTGTCCAGGCCATGCTGGAATGCCGACTAGCTTGATCTCCTACAGGTCTCATACAGGCAGTCACAACTACTGTGAGTTTATCACCTCACAGTCCTGTCATGTACAGAAGATACTGCTTCACATTCTAAACAGATCATCAAGAGACATAATGAAGAAGAATTTTTAAAGATTTGTTAAATTGATACATGAATAATCATGTAGAGATTTGAACCTCTGTAAGTTTGACTATATTTATTGGACCCTAGGAATTACCGAAAGATTTTAAGAAAGCAAGTGTAGGGATCATGCTTCTTCTGAGTCACATATGAAAAATTTAAATAAAATTTTATAGGATAATTTATATCTAATTAATCAAAATTTATAAAGCATGTAGACATACTATTTCCAAACTCTTCTAATTTCCTTTCTTGACTTTTATGGAGAAACTACTCTGACCAAAATCAATTTAAAGAAGAACAGGATAGGATATATTTAACTTTCACTCTTTCTCACAGTCCATTAATGAAGTTGGAATTCAAGCAAAACTATTGAACCAGAAAACAAAGAAGAATGCTGTTTTGGGGATCTCTCCCTGACTCTTTATACCAGCTATGCTTTTTTTATATATATAACTCAGGACCACTTGCTTGGGGAATGGTGCTACCCATGGTGGACTGAGCTCCCCTATATCAATTAATACACAAAACAACCCCCCTATAGACATGCACATATGTCAAAATAATCTGGACAACCCTTCAGTTGAGAGTCCCTTCTCAGGTAACTCTAGGCTGTGTCGAGTTGGCAGTTAAAGCTAACAATGACATATTCTTACTATCTACACCTGATGTTAAGATTCTTAGTGAAAATACTGGTCCAGAAAGGAGTAGTGCTATGTCCTTTACTTTGTCTGAGAACCAGAGGTATGCTGTGAAGCACCTGGCATGCTATGACAAGTTTCCCATGTCACAGTACAATGGAGCTCCAGATGGAAACACCGGCTAGGCCTCCTGTAGCTCTTTCCTATAAATCTGACATGATGAGGGAATCATTAGCCAGAGAGAAACAGCAGGATTATTAACTTCATCTGCACCTCAGACAGCACTGTGCAAAGAATCCTTGCCAAATAGCCTGAAGCTGATGATTCTTTGACAAGTGCAGGTAGGGACCAGTTCCTATTACTTGTGGCTCTAAAGTAAAAGTTACTATAACTTTTAAAATAATATAACAAAATTTCCATTAAAAATAGACTCCTGCCCTATGTCAACTCATGTGTAATTCATCAAACATAATAACTGTGAGCCAGCCACTTTATCAATATTGTTTGATTTAATTCTAACTTCATAATCATGAAAATGATCCATTGTAGCATTTATTTTAAAAATAGTAAACCTTAATTTCAAGAACATTTATTAATTAGGCCAAGGTCATATAGTAATAGATTAAAAACTTCCCACCTCATGAACAACTATTTGCTGAAAGAAATACTCAAAATCTTATTTTGACTCTGTTTACTTTTTACAAGGTTAAAATGCTCAGCATAGCCCCCTTTAAAAATCAAACAATGATTATTATTGCTGCTTCTTTTTCTTTTCTTTTCTTTTTTCATTAATTAATTGATTTATTTACTTTACAGAATGATCTTTCCATCCTCTCTTCCCAGTCTGAGCCTCACACCCCTTTCTCCATTCCCCCTTATTCTGTGCCTCAGATGAAGGGAGCTCTCTGCCCCCTCCCCTGCCCCCATGGGTACCAACCCACCCTGGTACATAAAGTCACAGCAGGACTAAATGCATCCTCTCCCACTGAGGCCAGATAAGACAGCCCAGCTATGGGAAAGGAATCCAAAGGGAGGCAACTTTTATTTATTTATACTTTTTTGCATTTAAAATACAACTAAGCATACCAAGACAGGAGGAAATGTGTAAAATGTATATATAATAACTAAAGTAGAGAAAAGGATGTCATACTTTGTTATGAAAATTATTACCTACTTAAAGACCACAAAAGAATTTGTTGACAGATTAGCAGGACAAATATTCTCAAATTCTAGGGGAAAAAAATACAACTACATTAAACTCTCTTAATTAAAATCAATGCTGTAAAGTCAATTTTCTCCAAAATTAAAAGATCAAATTTCAGCCAAATCTCAATGGGTTGTTCATGGGATTTGGCAATCTAACTCGAAAACAGATTTGGGAAAAGAAGGGAAAAATAATTATTCAAGAAGATCAGTGGAGAGAACATAAGAAAGAAGTCCTTAAAGAAGGAATGAGCTATGAATGGTATGGAAAAGTACCAATTAGTGTGATTACACTCTGAGTTAAATTTTTATCAAAAAATGTGAATTAAATCAAACATAAGCAATCACCTGAAAACAGTTCTCTGTTCCTCAGCTTTGTGGGATACACACATTTCATCCTGAGTGCCAGTTGCCTCTTTGACATATAATGGTGAGAGGATTTTTCAAATTCACACCTGGTTAGTAGGGCTATTGTCAACTCTGAAAAAGTGAAGATTCTTGCTATCAATGACTCTTTCATTAATCTCACCTTCAAAATCTACATATTCCATTGTGATTTTATCCATGGACATGGCATGTTTCATGCACACTTAAGACTAAAACAAATTTGTCATCAATGGAAAATCCATCTCCATTTGCCAAGGGCAAGGGCCCACCAAGTTCAAGTAGGGTGCACTGCCAAGCTTGTAATAAAAATAACCACATAGCTGAATAGGAAGTTCACTGTCATGGCTTTCCACATGCCTCAATGTGTCCATGTGAATCTAACACGTTGCCAGGCAAAAGTTCCCAAATACAGTGACATCAAGAAGGTGATAAAACAGGTATCAAAACACTTAAACCCTGCGCGAGGTAGTTTCGTGTAACTCAGTGACATGCACATTTCCACCTTTGATTCAGGGACTGCCATTACCCTTAACAAGCACATTATCAAGCTCATTTTATACTGTGACAGCAAATTTGGCTACAGGACCAGGGAAGTGGACCTCATGAGCCACATGACCTTCAAGGAGTAAGAAGCCATGGACCACTCACTCTAGCAAGAAAATGAAGAGAAGAGAAAGACCCTCAGCTACTGGAAAGTTCCCACCCCAACTTGTCTCCCAACAAACTAAGCATTTCTCCCCATTTTAAATCCCAGACATACAGAAGGAACCTTACTCTCTCAATTACCATTAGTAAAGCTCACTGGACCCAGCCCCTCCCAAAAGGCTAGAATAAAGTAATTATTCTTAAAAATTTAGCCAGGAAGTATTATTTTTGAACCATATTAAACTGGTATTTTTATAGGTCAAGAAATGAACAACTGTTGGCAATCGTTTGGTTAACCTGATAAAAATAATTCCCTCCATGATGACAATAATAATGGCGATGGATTAAGCTCCTGAAACTGTAAATAATCCCTCAACTAAAAGCTTTCCTTTATAAGAGTGGCTTTGGTCATTGTCTTTTCATAGCAACAGAACAGCGACTAAGACAGAACTAGGTCTACATGTCTTGCCTTCTTAAAAATTCAGTTCAAAATAAATAAGATCTTAAGATCAGACTTGAAACTTTGAAACTTCAAGAGAAGTTTGGTATATAGGTTTAGGTGAAGACTTTCTGAACAGGCCTCCAATGCCTCATGAGCTGACAAGCAAATTATTAAAAAACGTAAAAACTTGTCCACCCCTTAAATCAATCAATAGAGTGAAGAAGAGGTCTACAAAGTGGGAGAAAATCACTGCCGGGTAATCATCCACCCAAGAAGGGGTTAGTATGGAAAATACATAAAGTACTAAAGAAAGTAAAACCAAAAGAATAAGTAAACCCTAGTATTTGGGAGACTGAGTGTGAACCTTAGAGGCCAGCCTTGGTTGCATAGTAAGTTCCAGGTCAACTTGAACTGCATAGCATGACAAGTCTAAAATAAAACTTTAATAATAATGCTACAATTAATAAGGGCAAAAATAAATTGGACAAGTTCTTGAGGGAATTATGAATGACAAATAAATTAAAAACTGATAAACATATCAGAGAAATGAACATTAAAACTATATTTAGAAACCATTTCCCTTCTCTTGCAAAGGCTATTATCAGAAAGACAACAAATGCCGGGAAGGATGTGCGGGAAAAGTATCCTTATACACTTCTGATGAGATGCAAATTAGAAAAGCCACTAAACAAACTGAAATCAGTATGGAAGTTTCTTAAAGTCCTAAGAATAGGCAGGGTGGTTTGGGACAGAAACCTTCCGGTCTCCTTCTGCGTCCAGAGCTGGGGCTATACCACAGCCCTCATACACAAAACCTGCATGTAGAGAGATGGTTGGCCAGGAGCACTCTCCCTCTTAAGCCCACAGCCCAAAGGTGGGACCCCACTTCCTGTCCAAAGAGAGACCAGCCAGGAGTACACAGGGCTTGGGAGCAGCAGGGCGACCTGGGACAGGACTCTTTCGATCTCCATCTGTGCCCAGAGCTAGGGCTGTTCCACAGCTCACAGACCCAAAACCTGCCAGTAGAGAGCTGGTCTGCCAGGAACGCTCTCACTCCAAAGATCACAGGCTCACAGGCTCACAGGCACACGCTAGGGACAAGCTCTAGTCACAGACAGCAGCTAACATCACAGAAAACCAAATGGTGAGAGGCTAGCACAAGAAACTAAGCCAAAGAAACAAAGACTACTTGTCATCATGAGAACCCAGTTCTCCCACCACAAAAAATAATGGATATCCCAACACACTGAAAAAGCAAGAGATTTAAAATCACATCTCATGATGATGATAGAGGACTTTAAGGAGGACATAAATAACTCCCTTAAGAAATACAGAAGAACATAGGTAAACAAGTAGAAGCCTTTAGAGAGGAAACACAAAAAATTCATTAAAAAATTACAGCAATACACAACCAAAGAGATGAAAGAATTAAAAAAAAACCCAGGATCTAAAAATGGAAATAGAAACAGTAAAGAAATAAAAAAAAGGAGACAACCCTGAGATAGAAAACCTTGAAGAGGCCGGAGTCAAAGATACAAGCATCACCAACAGAATACAAGAGATCAAGAGAGAAACTCAGGGGCAGAAGATACCATAGAAAATATTGATACAATAGTCAAGGGAAATGCAAAAATCAAAAAGCTCCTAACTCAAAGCATCCAGGAAACCCAGGTCACAAGGAGCAGAACAAACCTAAGAATAATAGATATAGACGAGAATGAAGATTCCCAACTTAAAGCGCCTGTAAACATCTTCAACAAAATTATACAAGAAAACTTTCCAACCCTAAAGAAAGAGAATCCCATGAACATACAAAAAGCCTTCAGAACTTCAAACAGATTGGACCAGAAAAGAAATTCCTCCCGTCACATAATAGTCAAAACATCAAATGCACAAAATAAAGAATATTAAAAGCAGTAAAGAAAAAAAGTCATGTAACATATAAAGGCAGACCTATAAGAATACCAGACTTCTCACCAGAGACTATGAAAGCTAGAAGATCCTGGGAAGATGTCATACAGACTCTAAGAGAACACAAATGCCAGCCCAGGATACTATATCCAGTAAAACTCTCAACTAATATATATGGAGAAAACAAGATAGTCCATGACAAAACCAAATGTACACAATATCTTTCCACAAATCCAGCCCTACAAAGGATAATAGATGCAAAACTACAACACAAGGAGGGAAATTACACCCTAGAAAAAGCAAGAAATAATCTTCTTTCAACAAACCCAAAAGAAGATAGTCACACAAACATAATTCCACTTTTAACAAAAATAACAGAAAAACAATCACTATTCCTTAATATCTCTTAAAGTCAATGGATGCAATTCCCCAATAAAAAGATAGACTTAACAGACTGGATACATAAAGAGGACCCAGCATTTTGCTGCATACAGGAAACACACCTCAGAAACAAAGATAGGTACTATCGCAGAGTAAAAGACTGGGAAATAATTTTCCAAGCAAATGGTCCCAAGAAACAAGATGTAGTAGCCATTCTAATATATAATAAAATAGATTTTCAACCAAAAGTTATCAAAAGGATAAGGAAGTACACTTCATATTCATAAAAAGAAAAAAATGGACCAAAATGAACTCTCAATTCTGAACACCTATGCTCCAAATGCAAGGGCACCCACATCCATAAAAGAAACATTACTAAAGCTCAAAGCATACATTGTAGCACACACAATAATAGTAGAAGACTTCAACATCCCACTCTCATCAATGGACAGATCATGGAAACAGAAACTAAACAGAGACACAGTGAAACTAACAGAAGTTATGAACCAAATGGATTTAACAGACATCTACAGAACACTTCATCCTAAAACAAAAATAATATACCTTCTTCTCAGCACCTCATGGTACTTTCTCTAAAACTGACCATATAATTGGTCACAAAACAGACCTCAATAGATACAAGGAGGTTGAAATAATCCCATACATTCTATCAGATCACCATGGACGAAGGCTGGTCTTCAATAACAACAAAAATAACAGAAAACCCACATACACATGGAAGCTGAACAACTCTTTACTCAATGACAAAAAAAGACCTAAGAATAAAATTCTTAAGTAACCCTGCATTATACTGCTTCTGAATACATATCCAAAGAGATCAGTCAACACATAAAACATGTACCTGCATAGTCATGTTTATAGGGTGTACTGGCTGGTTTTGTGTGTCAACTTGACACAAGCTGGAGTTATCACAAAGAAAGGAGCCTCCTTTAAGGAAATGCCTCCATAAGATCCAGCTGTAAGACATTTTCTCAATTAGTGATCAAGGGAGGAGGGCCCCTTGTGTGTGATGCCATCTCTGGGCTTTTCGTCTTGGGTTCTATAAAATAGTAAACTGAGAAAGCCAGGGGAAGCAAGCCAGTAGGTAACATCTCTCCATGGCCTCTGCATCAGTTCCTGCTTCCTGCCCTGCATGAGTCCCAGTTCTGACTTCCTTTGGTGATAAACAGCAAAGTGAATGTGTAAGCTGAATAAACCCTTTCCTCCCCAACTTGCTTCTTGGTCATGATGTTTGTGTAGGAATAAAAACCCTGACCAAGACACTGGGTCTGTAGGCAAAATAATTAGGCTCTAGAATCAACTAAGATACCAAACGATAGATGAGCATGCCATGGCTTTGAGATTGTTTTGACTGGAGTAACAAAAGAATGAAGAAAAGGCAGATACAGGACACAGGTGTAGAAAATCCAAATTTAGGAGTAGGCTGTATGCTACGATGACACACAGCAGCTTAGAAACTTAGAGCAAGAAAAGATAGGTTAGCCAATCTCTAAAGGAAGTCTCTGTAGCAGAGCAGTTGAAAATTGCAATCTTGGAAGAGGAAACTTAGATTAATATTTTTTGAACAACAGGTTTTAGCTAAAGGTAAATTATTTGTGGCAACCATACTTAGACCAGAGGAAGTCGGCCATGCTTCTAAGCCTCACTTAGGAAAGGCTCTGCTATTTCTCATGGGTCCAAGCAATTAGAGTTCTTGACCCAACCGTTCTCATAATCACAGTGACCCAGGGCTCCATTCCTACTCACATGAACAGATAAAGGAAGTGTGCTATTTGCATACAGCATGGTGTTCTTCATACACAAAGAAGAAATTGTGCCTCATGATGGAAAATGACTGGCCATCATACTACCTAAAAATAAGCTAGTGTCCGACAAGTATGTATTTTTCTCTCATATCTAGATCTAAAGTATAACAGAGCCTATTTTGAAGGGAAGGGGTAGACCAGTGGGGAAAAGGAGGTGAGTGAAAAGAATAGGAGGGGTGAATGAGAATAAGATACATGTATAAAAAAATGTCAGAATGCTGTATATAATTTGTACAAATAATATTCATTAATTAAAAAGTAATAGTTTCTGGAAATGTCAGAAAATCCAAACATTAGATATTAAAATCTAATTTCACAAAAAGTCTAAGACTCTCAAAAGGTTTACTTTCTACCCCATAGGTAACCCAGGAGAGAGGAGATAAAACGAGGTTCTAAATTATTATAACCGTAATGTTCTGTGGCCTATGTTCAAAGCCTTTCGAAGAAATATATCAACCCTGCAATTGATATCATTGATACAGAAAAGTCATTGTGTCTGTTATAAAATAATAGTAGTCTCTCTCTCCTCCAGCCGAGCAAGATGCCCAAAGGAAAGAAGGCCAAGGGGAAGAAGGTGGCCCCGGCCTCCGCAGTAGTCAAGAAACAGGAGGCCAAAAAGGTGGTCAATCCTTTGTTTGAGAAAAGGCCCAAGAACTTTGGCATTGGGCAGGACATCCAGCCCAAAAGAGATCTCAAATGGCCCCGCTACATCAGGCTGCAGCAGCAAAGAGCTATCCTTTATAAGCGGCTCAAAGTACCTCCTGCCATCAACCAGTTCACCCAGGGCCCTGGACAACGGCAAACAGCGACTCAGCTGCTGAAGATTGCCCACAGGCCAAGACAAAACAGAGAAGAAGCAGAGGCTGCTGGGTCGCTGAGAAGAAAGTTGTGTGTCCTCCCGAGCAGGGTCAATGAATCACCACCTTGGTGGAACAAGAAGGCTCAGCTGGTGGTGATTGCCCATGATTTTAGCTGGTGGTTTCCTGCCTGCCCTGTGTCGAAAGATGGGGTGCCCTACTGCATCATCAAGGAAAGGCCAGGTTGGGCGCCTGGTCCACAGGAAGGCGGTGCCTGTTGCCTTCACACAGGTGAACTCGGAAGACAAGGGTGCTCTGGCTAAGCTGGTGGAAGCTAATTATAATGACAGATATGAATCATCCGGCCGCCACTGGGGAGGCAGTCCTGGTCCCTAAATAAAAGGCAAAAGGCTAAAGAAACCTCGCACTAATTGGTTAAATGTACACTTAAGTTTCTGTACATAAATATAATTACAAAGTTAAAAAAAATAATAATAATAGTCATTTTCTATTATACTAATGAAAATGAAGAAATACTATACATACATTTTTCTAAGAACATATGAGTATAAAATTATGCCTTATCAAGGTATATACCTACTGAGCAAAATTCATTTCAGTATATGGTAACTTCTTAGCAGATATTTATGCTATCTCTATGAAGTTTCTGAACAAAAGATCTCAGAATTGTGAACACAATATTTTATAGAGTGGAGCAAATATCTTTACCTAGTGTCTCTCTGAACTATGCTCAAATTAGAAAGTTAAAACTAACAAGCAAAAACAAACAAAAAAGAGAAAATGTCCACAATAAAAACACATTAAAAGAATTCATGTGCACCAAACCTTCCCTACCGAGAATACCAGAAGCAATATTTCAAACTAAGGAGAGGAATAAGCATAGCCTAAATGTTTACCTAAGAGACTCCAAAAAGAAGACAAAGAAAGTTATAATTGCTGAAAAAAAATGAAATATGAATAAGAGCACTATAAAAGTAATGTTTATCTGCCAGATATAATTGTTGTTTTGGAGACTTACTGCTGAATAAACTCACTCTTTCTAGCTCTTTGGGAATTCTGGTTGGCTGGTTCAACTCAACTGTTCCGGCTCAAACTCCTCTCACAGCTAACTGATTCAGTCTGGCTTCTCTTAGCTTCTCACTGAATTGCTCTGCTTGCCCTCAACCTAACTGGCAATTTATTCTAATCTTCAGCATCCCTCTTTGGCTTCAACTGCTTCTACTGATCTACCCTGAACTGCATGAACTCAACTCTACTGCACCGTACTGACTCCCAACTGACTGATGCTCTCTACCCTGCTCTTAAATAGCTTCTTTCCTGTCTGTGCTGATGAGAGTTGGAAATGTCCTATCTCTCACTCTGTCAAATCTTTCTCTGATTTGTCCTGTTATCAACCCCTCAATTAGATGTCACTGTTTGGGATTAAAGGTGTGTATTAAAGGTGTGTGTGTATTCCAGCCAGAGGAATTAAAGGTGAAAGGTGTGTCATTCCAGTTAGATCACTCAGACCTAGAATGTCTTTGAATATGATCCCTTGCCAGAGCAGCCACATTGCTAGGTTAAAATTCCTCTACAGAACACAAACAGCAAAACTGCAACAAAATGGTGATAATCAATACATACCTTTACCTAAACTCTTCAATTAAAAGACACGGGTTTATTGAATTGAGAAACAAAATCTTTCTGCAGTCTACAAGAAACTTAGCTTAAAGATAGCCACCACCTTAAAGTGAATGGATGGAAAAAAAATATTCCAAGAAAATGGGACCGAGAAGAAAGCAGGCATTACTAACCTAATAACTGGCAAAACAGACTTTGAATGAAAACTAATCAGAAGAGATTAAAAAAAGATATTCTATTAGAATGGAACAATTAATCAAGAAGACACTTCACCCCTAAACATATATGCACCAAACTCTGGTGCACCCAATTTTACAAAAGGTATATTTTTAGAGGTAAAGACAAAGATTAACAACAACTCAAAATAGTAAGTGATCCTAATATCCCACTTTCTTCAATAGACCAGCCTTCTGGACAGAAAAATGAACATCAGAATTAAATGGCAGTGTGCATCAGATAGAAATCTACATAATATTCCACCAAACACAAAAGAATACACATTGTCTTCAGCAGCCCAGGGAAGCTTCTCTACAATAGGCTGCATCCTGCTTCAGAAAACAAATCCAACTCTTGCTCTTAATGCCTGATGTTTCTGTTACAAGTAATAGAGAATTATAACAAGAAATGTCTTTATACCATTTCCTCTGATTCTTTATTAAATTTAGTAATATCGGAGATATTTGAAGTTGAAGCTAAGCATTAAATCGCTTTAAGGTACTTTGTATTTCTGTAGTAAATAAGATTATCACTACAGTGTTTTGAGATCATCATTTCTCTGCAGTCATGGAAGTAAGCACCATGTTTATTGCTATGCAAGCTTTGGGTTAACATTGCTTCTCTGCAATGCAACAAAAATAAAAGAACTAATAGCTTACATGAGCTTAAGGGCTTACCAGCATAAATGACTCTGTTCCTACATATTCTGCAGAGCAATAAAAAAAGTGTCAACAAGATATGTCAGGGGGCTGAAGCACTTGCCATGCAAATCTGAGAAGCAGAGTCTGATCCCCAGGAATCACAGTGGGAGGGGAGAAATAAGGCAAGTTGTCCTCTGGCCTTCTACTTGAGCAGCCTAGGAGCTAAACACATATGCAAGTGAGCATGTACAACACACACACACACACACACACACACACAAACAAATAATAATAACAATAATAAAGATTTTTCAAAATAGAACAATACTATCTTACCCACGTGAAGAAAATCCAGATTTACAATGAATTACAAAACAGCTAACTGCTGCCGAGTGCGATTCACAGGAGACTGCAAGTGCGGAGGTAATTACCCAGTATGGTTGCTGCACTGTATGATCTAAGTTCTAATATGCTGTCTGCTGTGAGCCACACTTTGCTGCTACGTTGAAAGATATAGGTAAAATTATAACATACTAACCTTCTTAGAATTAACCATAATCTATATTTCATTCCTGTCTTTCTTCAGTAGTCAAGTTTGAATGCTAAGTTTTGGATTTTGGATAACATATGCTCAGGATGCCTTTCATATCTTTTGGATTAACTATTTTTTTTTTCTTTTTTTCTTTTTTTTTTTTTTTTCGGAGCTGGGAACCGAATCCAGGGCCTTCCGCTTGCTAGGCAAACGCTCTACCACTGAGCTAAATCCCCAACCCCGGATTAACTATTTTTTAAACATTCAGATAAATATCAGTGTGCCATCCACAGAGCCTTTATTCTGTCTTTTAAGGTAAGCTTTATTTCAGGTTCGATTAGAGGGGAAACACAGTCTACTGCAGCAAGCAGGAGAAGGCAGGGCGACATGGGATGACTAGTCACGATGGGTCCACAATCGGAAGCAGAAAGAGCAAAGGTTTATTTTTTATTTCTTAACTGGAGGGGGTATCCTAAAAGTTAACCACCTTCCTTTTAAAGCTCTCCAAAAGCTTCTGAGAAAGAGCTGTTTGGAACCTAAATGAAAATCTTCCAAACACGTAATGGGGCATCCCGTGTTCCATGACAAGATTTTTTAAAACCTATCCTGAGAAATCAAGCAGCTTCTGTTTCCTTTCATGGTATTGCCTGACATGTGTCACTTTTCTTCTGCAAATGGGAATTTTTACGACATGTTTAAACATATTTCAGCAGCACTTAAGTCATTAGAGTTCTAAACATGAGCTAAAATTCAGAGCTCCCTCCCCAGTAATGACAGTGATACAAGTAATTCAACTGAGTTAACAAACATGTGAAAGAATAATTTTCAAGTAAGGACAAGTTCATACATCAGGCAACATAACAATGTGTTCCAGACTTTCCCGTTTAGAAACCAACACAACGTTTTATCTTTATTTCATGAAGCAACTCACATACAGAAGTAACACATATGGGGCAACATGGCAATATCAAAGAACTGCCATAGGATAATGGCTATTTATTGATCAGTTACTACCTGAGGAATAATTTATAACCCTGTAACAGATATATATTGAGCTTGTATTATAGATTATAGAAGTGGCATGCAGAAAACTTTGAGGAACTTCCTAAGATCAACAAATAAGCAACAGAACATGGAATTAAAAGTCTACGATTCTTGTCCCACTTTGTCTCTTTCTTTAATCTAAGTCTGCACATAACAATTGCCTAAATTTGTGGGTTCTGTCCATGTTGCCAGGGCTGATAGCATTTCTATTCTTCAGAAATCAGTCATCAGTTTAGGGTTTAGAACCCACCTGGTAAAATCATGCTTTAATTATCTGCCTAGATGTCTGCATACACAGTCCATGAGTAAGCCTCTCTTATCGACTTTTGAAGGAGCTCACTATTTTTAAAAGATGTTAAAGAAGAAAAATATTGCCACAGCCATTAGCTCTATATGAATTTACAATCACTTTGGCCCAGACAATAAGTCATTCAAATTGCCTTTCTGAGTGTAAAGATATATGCAGATTCACCCTCAGAATACAGTATTTAATCACACATCTAAATTATAGCCATTGAAAGAGGATGTAGATGTTCTAAAATCAAGTCCATCTGATAGAAATGCCAGGAGCTTTCTTGCAAGCAGGCTGGTGCTGCACCTGCCTACCTTAATTGTATTTGTTAGCACAAAAATAGAACTCCAAAGAAAATGATGGCCAATGGAGGCCAGTGTACATCAGACAAACAGAGTCTGCATGAAAAATGCAATGATGGTTTCAATTCATAAAATTCATAAATGATGATGATGATGATGATGATGATGATGATGATGATGATGATGATGATATTACCTGATTTTTAAAAAAATACCAATTGGTTGTCCTGTGCCTGATGGACAGCCCTGAAAACATGTATACAAATAAAATTATATGGATTGAGCAGGTTATATTTATAAGTGTGCGTTAAGTGTGTGTGTGTATGTGTGTGTGTGTGTGTGTGTGTGTGCACATACATATAGGCATGTAGCAACAATTAATTGAAAAAGAAGCCATGGATTTGCAGGAGAGCAGATGGGGTATATGGTAGGGTTTGGAGGAAGGAAAGGGAAGGAAGGAGAGGATATGGAGGAATGTTGAAATTATAATCTCAAAAATAAAAAACTGAACATCAAGAAAATATATGCCAAAAGATGTCAAAGATATGACAAAAATTTAATGCTATTCACACCAAAAATCTAAATGTTTATTGGCATAGAAAGGATTATAAATTACTATGTATCCTCTCAGAAACTACAGAGAATCATTAGAAATCGCTTTTATGGAAAGCATAAAACAACCTAGAAAAGTGCTTATGCTATTATTTTCATTAGAAAAAAATCTCCGTGTGAAATAATACATACAACTACCATTATAGAAAAAAAACACACATAGAAGAAACTGGGAAACACATCAAAAAGCTTATGATGATAATTCACTAGCATTATCACAGTTCTTTTCAAGTTTGTTATTCAAATGTTTTAAATTAATACTATAATAGAAACAGGAGGCTTTTCATCACAACATAAAAACACACTGAAGTCTCTTTCATCTCTCTTCTGATTACTTGTGCTCATTTTCTTCTTCAGCCTTAAGGCAATTTGGCTTATCAAGAATCCTTGTTCCCACTCTCTTCACATCTCCAGTTTCATACTTAATGCCCAGGCACTGTTTATGTATCCCGGCCTGGTATTAGTGGTCTCCTAGAGAAAACATTGGATTTCCTGTCAAGTTGCATCCATTTAGGAAATTAAATTACTTTCTAATGCAAATCTATCAGTTTCTCTGCGGATGGGAATATACGTCTTTTGATCACAAAAGATTAAATTGATTTCCTTTTTCTCATTCAGCAGTTCAAACTTGCCATCCTCACAGTCTGTAAGAACCCAAGCCAATGCACTGTATGTTTACATATGGTTTTCTCGACCTGTCCTTTCTTCTGCAGGCATTAGAGAACAAAAAATATTGTAGATCTTTTACTTATGAATTTTATGAAACTAGTTTAATCTGAAAAAAAAAGATGCTGTTTGTGATCATATATTAGATCACTGTCTTAAGGAACCCCATTGATGGTTGAGAATGTGTCCTGCCTTTCCAGGGAACCTGAGTTTAGTTCCCAGCACCATGGTTGGGTGGCTCACGATTGCCTCTAACTCTAGTTTGAGAGATCTAATCCAATCTTCTGGTCTCTGTGGGAACCTGTGCATACATGACATACACAAACACACACAAACACACACACACACACACACACTCACACACACATAATATAAAAATGGGGCCGGTGGTATGACTCAGCATGGAAAGACACTGCCTCACAAGTGTTAAGACCTGAATTCGATACCCAGAACCTATGTAAAAATGGAAGGAGGGATCTAACTCCATGAAGTTGTCCTCTGACCCCCACACACACATTGTGACACACACTAGACACATCATGCACGCATACACACAAAAAAAAATAAAATAAAAATTTAAATATGTATAAATACAAATAACTTTTCTTTAAAAAAAAAAAAAAGGTTATCAATGACTTATTTCCTCTAGCAGGAGAAAATATTACAACTATTCATTCATTTGTTTGGATTTGGGTTGTAGCAACTTTCCTGCCACCAACTAGCTTTGGCTTTGGGGAAAATCATTTCCTCTGGAGAACTTATTTACTTGAAGGAATCAGATTATAGGATTCCTTAAACTCCTTACTGCCTAACATGCTTTATTATAATTTTTTTTTACAATCTTAGCAAGTGTAGAATCTTCAAATCCTGTTTGCTTTCTTGGAAAAAAAATTGCTATTCTTCTCAGCTGACTTTTCTCAACAGCTGTCACTGCTGTACAGAGCTACATAGAGAGCATGTCACAGCCTGGAGCAAGCATGGGTACTTGGCTGTCAAGGTGTAGAGCTGAAGTGAACACGGCAAATTTTCTAACCTTCCCACCTTGAACAGCGCCGTGGCACAGAGCATTTCTGATCAGACAAGGTTTTCTCAGGTCCTTCCACCTGGAACCCCGTGTGTTAATACAGTCACTCACATTTCTGTAGGATTTTCCCACAAGTCAGCAGCAAATTGCAGCCAAAAGGTCTGAATGGCTTGTGCATGTGGAAGCTTGAACTAGCTGGCCAACCCCCAGCTGCCCTGCTGCAGTTCATCTGAAACAATAAATGTGCCTTGTCAATGCTCACTGGGGAAGCTGTGGCTAGTACTTCAATCTGGAAATGAGAGAAGGGAGGTCCCTGCTTGCTAAGAGAAAGACTGTTTCCACAAATAGCTTCAAAGTCTCTTGCTCAAGGACAGTGTCTGCTGGTAAGAGCCCAGAGGCCAAAGTCCAGGGGCAGAGCAAGGACAAGTGATGAAATCATAAGACAGACACAGAGCTATGATGAGATCTAGAACAGAAAAGAAACGCTTAGTCATAGAAAGAGCTGTACCCGAACACCAACTTGAGCTCACTAGTCTGGACTACTTTGCCAGACATAAAACAAAAGGGCAGCATGTTGGTTATCTGCAGATGTCCTTGAGTTGCTCTTAGAAATAAGTCACCTATTACAGAGATAACAACAATAGTCCAAAATCCTCATTGGTCATTGGTACCATCTTTCTTTCACAGTTAAGGAAAAAGAAGTTGCTTATGAATAAGTCACATGTAACCTAAAAAGATCAACTCATTTATCATGAGGAAAAAAAATTATAGGGGAGAAACCACTAATATTAAAGACCAGGAGATCGGGAACAAACAGAAGGAAAAGAAGGAGGTCAAATAAGGTAGGGTTTCAGACATAGTTCTCATGCAACAGAAGAGCTCTGGAGAGGAGATTTCATTTCTACCCATGCTGTTCAGATTGAAGAAGATGAGCTGATATGCAAGATATTGACTGAACGTCTCCGGGGCCTATATAAATTTCCAGCATTTTCCAAAGCAGCAGTCTATTGAAAAGGAGTCATAGCTTCTCTCCACCAGAAATAAATGAGGCTATAGCTGAAGAAAAAAATACTATAACTAAAGAAAAGATCCATCACACAGATCCTGCCAGGACCAAAGTCACTATATCTAGTGAAAATGGAGGGCTCAGACCCATCTCTGTCTTTTTTTTCCTCCATCTTTATTAAACTGGGTATTTCTTATTTACATTTCAATTGTTATTCCTTCCCGGTTCCAGGACATCCCCCAACCCTCCCCTCCCCTTCTCTATGGTTGTTCCTCCCCATCCTCCCCCACCATTACCGCCCTCCCCCCAACAATCACATTCACTGGGGGTTCAGTCTTGGCAGGACCAAGGGCTTCCCCTTCCACTGGTGCCCTTACTAGGCTATTCATTGCTACCTATGCAGTTGGAGCCCAGGGTCAGTCCATGTTTAGTCTTTGGGTAGTGGCTTAGTCCCTGGAAGCTCTGGTTGGTTGGTATTGTTGTTCATATCTTTATCCTGAGCCCCTTCAACCACAATTCCATTGTTCTCAACAGTGACTGAGTAAGAGAAAAAACAGAATTAAGAATTAGTTTTGTTATTTAACATAAAAATGTGTATATTACATAAACAGCCTAAAGTCATACAATAAGTATGTCATACAAAACACACACACACACACACACACACACACACACACACACACACAAAACACTGTGGTTTTCTGAAGCACAACAGAGGATTGACTTGATAATGTCCCATGAAAGCATCCTTACTATGCACTGCCCAGCCCAGATTGTTTATGCAGAAAAGCATCCTTCTAGGTCAAATACTGTATCTCCATAAAGTCTCTGTTAAAATATTGCTAGAAAACACACAACTAGGCTTTGGAGAAGGTATGGACATATGGATGTGGACTGGCAGAATTCACAGATGCTAAAGAATCAGACCCCTTACCTATATATGATTGCAGCCCTCACCAAAGCACTTAGTGGATTCCTTTGGTCTTCAAAGAAGCCATATGCAGCAGATGAGCAAAAAATCAGCATCCTCAACTTGCAATTGAGGAAAATGGGTCTAATAAATGCTACAAAGAGAAGAGCTATCTCAAAAAGTCCTCTATAATCTTACTCACTTTGATAGATACCCAGTCTATGATATTTAAGATGACTGCAATGTCTTTGGAATTTTCCCGCTCATAATTTTGTATTAATGTCTCTACAATTGCACCTAATTTCTCTTTGATGAACACTTTCTTACTACATATAGTTTTGAGAGGAGGTGATTAATTGAGGATTATTTCCACCACCAAAGCATGGACTCCTGAAATAAGCTACTAGATCAGAGTATACTGTTCAACTAAATTTGTTCACAAAATAGCATGTAACCAAGCAGAACAGATTAATGTGTTGGAGAAAATGAATATGGATGCTGAGAGGGCTATTGCTGAGACTGTAAATAACAAAGCCTGTGTAAATTTTGAGCTTCCTGCCATCTTTATCATCATAGGAAGAAACTTTCCCCCAAAATGAAGCCAAGACCAAAACCAAGAAAATGTGTTATAAGAGGAGTAAGAAATGAAAGAAAGCAATTGAGAGGCAGGGGCAGAGGAAGGAGATAGAAGAAAAATGACAGGAGAGGATTATTTGAACCTCTATCCAGTCAACATTGAAGGAAACAGCACCTCGAACTTCAAAGTCATGTAAAGGTCAGATTCTTTTGTCACAAAACAAACTTAAATTTGTTGACATTAACAACAACCAAAACAACTGTACACATACTATTCTTATAACTTTCAAACATATATATATATGTATATATATATATATATCCCTATGCACTTGCTTATGATTATTGATATAGACTGTAATAAACATAAAATGAAAGCTTTGAAAAGGAACCATTTCTTTGAACTATATGGTTAGAAAAAAAGTTGTTTGAGGAACCACTGACCCAATAAAATAGTAAAATGTGTGAGGCATGGATCTAGAGGGATTATTCTATTTTGTGGTATAAAAACAAAAAATGTAGTGCAAAACCTGGTTCAAGCACAGATCAACCCTACCACACTGCAAATTCTTTGATCTTTCTAGGGTTAATTTTCCTTGCAGAAGAAGGTCATCTGTTTTGCCCTCTCTCCCATTACCATTATGGGGAAAAAAACTCTCTTGCTACCTGAACTAAAAATGCCTGTAGATTTATCCGATTCATCATCGAATCACAGACCCTGATGAATAGCTAAGCCTTTGAGGAGTGTGCTTGCATGTGTGCATGTGTGCATGGATTTGTAAATATGTGATGTCTGCAACTTCTTTACAGCTGTCTCTCTCTCTCTCTCTCTCTCTCTCACACACACACACACACACACACACACACACACACACACACACACACACACACACACTGATCTTTCACTTTGATGGAGTAAGTACTTTAAGCTGTTTGTTGATTTGCAGTGTAACGCCTATGTGATTTCCCCATCAACCACCATAGCAGGAAGATAATAATGGACTTGGACAGACTCGGAGTCAAAGCTGTCTCGACTGCTCAATATAGAACTCAGCTCTGTCTACTTTTTCATCCCCAAATGCAAATGCTCCTGACAGAAGATCCTATTGGCTCTTAATGGTTCTGTAAAATGCATGAGCATTGTTAGGCTCTGCCTCTTTTGAAATCCAGGGTTTGGAAATCAGTTACCCTCTCTGCTTTAGGCCTGTATCCCATCATCCATCAGCCTTGCCATTGCCAGCCAGTCCCTCCTAACCGACAGTACTGCCACTTACTGAACTTAAGTCTTTGTCACTTCACAGTTCAAACACCAAAAGACCTGGACCCCAAAACAACTATCTGATTATGTATGCTCACATAAAAACTCTCTGACAGCTCCCTACAACTTGAAAAACTTGAGTATTAATCTCATGGTATTTAGGGGGAAATATGCTCCCACCCTTATCTCTTAATGCTTTTTGTGTTCTCTCTCTCTCTCTCTCTCTCTCTCTCTCTCTCTGTGTGTGTGTGTGTGTGTGTGTGTGTGTGTGTGTGTGTGATAATCTAGCTGCACCAAAGCATCACTTCAGCTTCCTTGCAAGTGTTTTCTTGTTCATACACTTTGTCCACTCTAATAATTCCACATCTCTAGCTATGGTGCTGCATGCTTTATGTAAACTAAACACATTTAATATTTAACTATGCAGTGAAGCATAGTTAACTTTTAGCTCCACTTTATGAGTAGAAAAAAATAGAAGTTGAGGGTATTGTCTACCAATGTGGCAGAGGCAATTAGTGGTGAAACTAGGATTGAAATCTAAGCCATTCTACTGATGAATGCATGAGCATTATTCCCAACATTAAGTTATTGGCATATTGCTGTTGTATTCATCAAACTGTGCTTTAAATGGTGATATGGCTATTTTAATTTGAAAGAGCTTTGAGCTGGATATGAATCTCTGAGAACAGTCTATCTCTTAATTTCTTTAATCACTAGGTTGGTGTGAAAGTGAGAAAACACCAAGTAGTAAGGATAACACGGTATGGGAGGTAAAGATCAGATACTATGTGGACACACACACACACACACACACACACACACACACACACACACAATCCATTTTTGCTGTAAATGAAATAATATCTTACAGGATTAAAAAATATTTTATTTTATTGACCATGCCCCACATGCATGCCTGATACCTACACCATCCAAAAGAAGGCTCTCATCCCCCAAAAAATGGAGCTACAGATGGTTGTGAGCCACCAGCAATGTGCTGTAAATCAAACTCAAGTTATCCATAAGAGCAGCCACTGTTCTTGACTACTGAACCTTGTCTCTAGTCCCCCTGACATCTTCTGTAACAGGATAATGTTCAAGATCTTTGACTTTTTCAGCAATGAGAGTTTCCAGAAAGAAAAGGAAGGCTGTAAAATGCTGGTCCCACCTTAATATTCTAAATACCCCTTACTTTATCCATCTCCTTTTATTTGTCAGTGGTATATCTTACTGTTCTCACAGGAACCCTTTCTTCTTTAATAGCTAAACCAGTTGAAACCAGCAGCAATATTTAAGGAGCATTATAACAACAATATATGATAATAGTAAATTAAAATTTACAGTCTAGCATAAAATATAACCATTGTCCTCCAGGGTCTATCCTCTATTGTGGATAGTCCGAGGCTTTTGAAATGAATTCCCAGTACTTGATCTCTGTTCATACTTTTACCATGTCCCATGACATCAATTTATGACACACAAGTAACTCTAAATCCTTATTTTCCACCCCAGTTTCACCAGACTCATACATTCTCCCACCATCCTGATGCCATCACCGTGGTATTTAATTATCATCCAAAGTCACTATAGCTACTAAATGGTCATATTTTATTCTATCCTTTCTTCATCATTTCTCAGCTTTCTGGCAAAGATCAAGTAAGTCATCTATCCCCTAAAATCTGTCTTCCTCTCCTTCTGTACACCTCCACCTTCCCTGTCTCTACAAACAGCATTTGTTGTTGCCAGGTATGCTTATTGTTTATGATTTGTTTCCCTGAAAGATAAGTAAGGCTGGTGAGTTCAGCATCTTTTTTACTTTGCTTTCCCTTGATGTTTAGCATTAGAATTAAGGTATAAAATGTTTATAAGCAATCCTGAAATTAAGTTTCTATAAAAGATTCTTCTCCTCTTTTAGCTCCTGACAGCTTCTGAGCAACAGAGATCTCTTTATTATTTTTTATTTATTAACTGGCTCCACCCTCATAGTGACCTGACCTTTAAGGTGGTCAAACCAGTAAGGTCTATAGTCATCAGAATCTCTCTCCCATTCAAGTATTGATGGTTGACCCTATGAAAAGGCTTGCATTTACTCCATTTATGTCCACAATGAAGGAAGGAGCTACCTTTGCACTTCAGAAAATTTCATTCAATTTTGGGAGACAGAAACACATCTGGAGAGCACTCGAGGGAGTCTTCATTATATACCATACAAAAGCATGAGTGTAAATATTCACTAAAACTTGGAAGAAATTGAAAAGGTAAAATTAAAATGTTGGTGTGACATTATTGGAGAGAAGAGGGTACACTGTTGCAGGCAGGCAGGGTTACGAATTAAACAAATCCTAATTGGTGCAAGGATATCAAGAGGCTTCAAGTCAGCAAGCAAGCATGTAAGGCTGAAGCTCAGAGTACACAGGGTACTATCAGGAGACATGAAGAAAAGAGACTGAGCACATTTTCTATTCCCAAAGTCAAGATAGGTAACAGCTGACCAAGTCCGGCGATGAGAAAAATCTGAGTTTCTATTCCAACTCAATCACATTCTACTCTTGTATTCTTGACCAAGCAAATTAAGTTTTCAAATTTACACCCCATATAAAACTAGTAGTACCCCTGCCTTAGAAACCATTGGAGAGATGAAATGAAATAATAAGTAGGAAGCTTCTGAAACATGAAGTTCTTTTTAAAGATTATTTATCTTTAATATTATCACTGTCTGGAAAAATTTGCTTTTTCTGAATTTATGTTTTCATAGCCTTAAAAAGTACACATTTTTGTTTTTATGGTTTATAACCTCTTAATTAAAAACATAAAACAAAAATTAAATCCAGGTACAGCGTAAAATATTCAGTGTTCAGAGTTCAATGAAGGTGAGTTAAGTGCTTGGAAAGGTAAGAGTTGCAAGGCACCAATAGCAACTGACACATGCACTTGCGATACCATGAATGGCATGCCTAGCCCAGGGATGTTCATGCCTAGCCTAGGCCTTGGTCATCCCTTTCCTCCAAATGATGAGTACAGAACATAGAGAAGGCATCCCTGCCTCCTCATCATAGCCACCCTCCCCCCCCAAAAAAACAAGATGTTGTTGTTTCTTTCAACAAAGGGAAAGTAGAAAGGCTGGACCTTTCAGTAGACAAGAGTGGAGTGTTTGTACTTTAAAGGAAAGAGACACAGATAATGTACAGAAGCTCAACTCTCAGACATGGAAATCAGTTATGTTCTGCTTTCTATGTGTGGCTTGAGGGAAACAGAGATGTAATCTGAGGTAAAAATAATGAACCATTGGTGTAGGTAAAGAAAAGCTTCCATTGTCATTCCCAAAGAGAGTGGTCCTCCCTTAGTACTGTGCGGTTCACAGCTCAAAGCATCCTATACATGATAGCTATACGAAGGGATGCTTCAGCACTTATCCAGTGAAAGGTGGGTAAAGTGAGGGTAGTGTACTGGCTGGTTTTGTGTGTCAACTTGACAGGAGCTGGAGTTATCACAGAGAAAGGAGCCTCCCTTGAGGAAATGCCTCCATGAGATCCAGCTGTAAGGCATGTTCTCAATTACTGACCAAGGGCTCATTGTGGGTTGTGCCATCCCTGGGCTGGTATTCTTGGGTTCTATAAGAAAACAAGCTGAACAAGCCATGGAAAGAGAACCAGTAAGCAATTTCCCTCTATGGCCACTGCATCAGCTCCTACTTTCTGACCTGGTTGAGTTCTAGTCCTGATTTTCTTTGGTGATGAACAGCAATGTGGAAGTATAAGCTGAATAAACCCTTTCCTCCCCAACTTGCTTCTAGGTCATGATGTTTTGTGCAGGAATAGAAACTCTGACTAAGAAGGGTGGGAAGGATCAGGAGAAACACTGGACCCAGTTTGGGGCCAGAGACTGGATCATGAGTTTACTTCACAAACAGATCTATGCAAATGACTTGGCAAAAGTCACACTTCCAACTGGATAAGACAAGAGAAGGTCCAAGGGACTTCACTTTCTGAGTCAGTCCCTTCTACCTTGCTCCCTTGAGCAGCTTCTGCCCCAGTGCCAGATCCTTGTAGGAATGCAGGAAGGATGACAATTAACAGAGAGGCATTATTCAAAATGACTGAACCATAAAACAAACAAAAACAAAACAAAATCTGTTGCCTAGTCCAGAGACAATCAATTCAAGTGCAGTAATTTTCAATGATAAGAATTCCTATTGACAGTATTCTTTGCCTTACAGAAGCTTTTGACTTTCATACGGTCCCATTTGTCAATTGTTGATCTTTAAACCTACATATTGGTGTTCTGTTCAGGAAAATTTCCCTTGTGCCAATGAGTTCAAGGCTCTAATAGTTTCAGTGTATCTGGTTTTATGTGGTGGTCTACTTGGACTTGAACTTTGTGCAAAGTGCTAAATATTAATGTATTTTCAGTCTTCTGCATACATACTGTCATTTAGACCAGCACCATTTATTGAAGATGCTTTCTTTTTCCCACTGTATAGTTTTGGATTTTCTGTCAAAGATTGGGTGACCATAGGTGTGTGGGTTTATTTCTGAGTCTTCAAGTCTATTCTATTGACCAATCTGTTTCTCTCTGTACAAATTCCATGCTGTTTTTATCACTATTGCTCTGTTGTACAGCTTGAGGTCATGGGTGGTGATTCCCTCAGAAGTTTTTTTTTTTTTTTTTTTGTTGTTTGTTTTTGAGAATTGGTTTCTCTATCCTGGGAATTTTTTCCCATATGAAGTTGAGAATTGCTCTTTGCATGTCTGTGAAAATTTGTGTTGGAATTTTGATAGCCCTTGCATTGAATCTGTCCATTAAAGTAGCAACCCACAGATTGGGAAAAGATACTCACTAACCCTACATTTGATAAATATACAAAAATATACAAATATACAAAATATACAAAAATCTCAAGAAATTAAACTCTAAACACCCCCCCAAAAAGCAATTTAAAAATGGGGTGCAGAGCCAAACAGAAAATTCTCAACAAAGGAATCTCAAATGGCTGAGAAGCACTTAAAGAAGTACTCAACATCCTCAGTGATCAGGGAAATGCAAATCAAAACAACCCTGAGATTCCACCTCACACCAGCCAGAATGGCTAAGATCAAAAACTCAGATGACAGCAGATGCTGGGTAGGATGTGAAAAAGAGGAACACTCCTCCATTGCTGATGGGATTGCAAATATATATAACCACTCTAGAAATCAATGCAGCAGTGCTTCAGAAAATTGGAAATAGACCTACCTGAAGACCCAGGTATATTACTCCTTGGCATATAACCAAAAGATGTTCCACCATACCATAGGACACATGCTCCACTATGTTCATAGCAGCCTTATTTGTAATAGCCAAAAGCTGGAAACAACCCAGATGTCCCTCGGCTGAAGGATGAATACAGAAATTGTGGTTCATTTACACAATGAAATACTATTCAGCTACTGAAAACAAGGACATCATGAATTTTGCAGGCAAATATATGAAACTAGAAAATATCATCCTGAGTGAGGTTATCCAGACCCAAATGGACATGTATGTTATGTATTTACTAATAAATGGATATTAGCCAAAAAGTACAAAATACCCATGATACATCTCAGAGACCATGGGAAGCTTAACAAGGGGGAAGGCCCAAGTGTGGATGGTTCAAACCTACTTAGAAGGGTGGGACAAAATAATCATGCAAGGGAGAGGAAGGGAGGGAGGGACCTCAGTGGGAGGGGGAAGGAGGATGGAAAAAGGGGGCAGGATCAGGTATTGTTGAAGATAGGAGAGAAGCCCAGAGGACCAGGAGAATAAATGGAAATATGCAGCAGTGTGGAATGGAGGGTGGGGAGACCTCTAGAAGTTTCCAGAGACCTGGGATCTGAGAGGCTCCCAGGACTCAATGGGGATGACATTAGGTGAAATTCCCAACCGCGGGGAGATGGAACGTGAAGAGGCCACCTCCAGTAGATAAACAAGGTCCCCAATTGAGGCAGGGGGCCACCCATCCTTCAAAATTTTGACCCAGAATTGTTCCTATCTAAAGGAAATGGAGCAAAGGTTGAAAAAAAGTCCTCCCAGTGACCTGCCCAACTTGGGATCCATCCCATGAGTGAACACCAAACCCTGACACAATTACTGGTGCCATGTTGTGCTTGTAGAAAGGATCAAGTCCTCTGACAGGCTCTACTAGGAGATGATCGAGACAGATGCAGATACTTAGAGCCAGCTATTGGATTGAGGTAGGGGCCCCTATAAAAGAGTTAGGGGAAGGACTGAAGGCAGGTGAGGGGGACTGTAACCTCATAAAAAGAACAGCAGTGTCAACTAACCTGGAATCCTCAGAGCTTCCAGAGACTAAGATACCAACCAAGGAGCATACATGGCCTGGTCCCTGGCCCCAGGCACATGTGTAGCAGAAGATTGCCTTGTCTGGCCTTAGTGGGAGAGGATGAGCTTAATCCTGTGTAAACTTGATGCCTCAAGAAGAGGGATGCTGGTAGGAGTGAGGTGGGAATGGGTGGGTTGGTGGGAGAGCACCCTTGCAGAAGCAGGAGGAGAGGGATGGAGTGAATAACTCAAGGAGGGGTACCAGGAAGAGGGGCAATATTTGGAATGTAAATTAAAAAATAATTTAACAACATAAAAAGAATTTCTCACTCTTCCTCTGTTTTTCCTCTTTTCAACTTCTCAATAGCCAATTTGTTTAAGGAAGAGAAAATCACTAATAAAAAGTAAAATCATATGTTCTTTGAGTAATAGAATAAATTCTGGCCCCAGAACGTATACATTGTATCACCTATTCTCTGCAGTGGGTCTGTGAGCTAGACACTTATTATCTATAGTTTACAAAATATGAAGAAACTGAACTTGCCAAAGTTAAACTTTTCAAAATCAACAGCCAAGGTTCCAACCCACCACTTCACTAAAGCCACTCTTTTTTTTTCTTTTTTTTCAGAGCTGAGAACCAAACCCAGGGTCTTGTGCTTACTAGGCAAGCGCTTTACCACTGAGCTACATCCCCAACCCGCTACTAAAGCCACTCTTAATGACTTGGCCTAAATAAAGAATAAATCATCTTGCAGCGGATATTCGAAGGCTAAGCTTTACTTTGTATGAATGAGAATAAGTAACTGCTCAATGTGGATGAAAATATGTCATTGGAGACTTAGAAAAATCTCTTTTATGGAATATACAGAAGAAATTGAACAAATAGAGACTGACACACACAATCTTGATAAAAGGTTTTCAAATAGTAGGGTAAAAATTAAAATCTATCTATTCTTGGTAAAATCAACCATTTTTTCTCTCAGGCAATCTCCAAGGGATGGCCTCCAAATTTAGAGACATGAGGAAAGCAAGCCTGGTCTTACAATCTATTAAGTGATGTTATGTATGCCAGTACAGAAAAATATTTAAATTAGGCTCAGATATATATCTATTCTAAATATGGGTATCCTTGAAATAACATGGGATTTTATAAAGCCCCAAGAAACTTCTTCCAAAATTTCCAAAACTGATAATAGCTTGACATCACTATATATGTCTCAATTAATATTTTCTCAGCATGGATAAATATTGGCATTTTCTCAATTACTTTTAAAGTCCAAAGCATGAAGTCCTATTTAATATAGCTCCTGAGTTTAGATGAAAGTATTTTCTAATTTCCTTTTTTCACTTTGAAAATGTGAGATTAAAAATTTTAACATACATATGAGATAATATCATGTATATCCTGAAAAAATGAGCCTCAGTAGTTATTAATGAAGTCAAGAAAAGGCAAAAGATAGCAATGGCATAAGACTTGGTTCAATTCAATCCAATTAAATAAGCCATTGTTAAACACCTGCATCATAGAGAGTTTACAATGGGATTATAAGAAGGCCTGAGATAAGGCCCTCAGGACTCAAAGATCTGTGTTCTTGCAGAAAACACAAGGCTTTTCCATCCATACTAGCCTGGTTTTGAATCCTAGCTCTATTTAGTAGAGCAGCGTATCACACAAACGCCGAGCCACAAATTTCCCCGTTTAAAACACTCAATAATATTCTACCCTACGTCACATGAAAAGTTACTAGGAATACCAATAACCAATACATGCTAACCATCAATCTTAACAGATGAGAATAGTTGACCCTAAGGAATGACCCTGCAATATAAATAAAATACCAGAATGGTGCTGCTGCTTTGGACCTCAAATCTTTTAGAGAAGAAATGGAATGAAGGAGATGTGTATTGTGTGTGTGTGTGTGTGTGTGTGTGTGTGTGTGTGTGTGTGTGTGTGTGTGTGTAGCAGAAGAAACATGGCAAAATGGAAGCTTTCCATCCATCTAATAGATGTTGATATTAAGCCCAACTAGGAAAGGTAATAAGATATATATCAAACCAAATACATTCTTATATTATTCAGTCCTAATCATTCCATGAGGACATATTTTGCTCATTTTATACGTAAAGAAATAAACTCCCAAAGTCAAAGGTGAACAGTAACAATATTTGTATTGTGTCTACACTTTCTCATCTCTATATTGACATTCTTTCAGCTATCTCCCAGCCCTTGTAGAGACGCCTATAAAAAGGATCTTGGAAAAGGTGCTTACAAACATGTTATAGTCTGAAAAGAGCTAAAGAAACAAGCTGGGCATAACAGAATGTGATAGGGACCTCTTCATAAATAAGACCATGAATTCAGCAGGATGTAGAAATATATGAGACCAGATGGAGATGGAGAGATACTGTGTCAGTCTGTTTGGAGCTCACTTGTGTCCAAATTCCTTTTTTGACTATTGTTTAATTGATGTTTTCATAGGACCTCTCTCAGGGAAGAAAATAGAGAAAGGTACTTTTATACTATACAAGTCTAATTTCTTAAATATCTTGTGGCTATTTATTGAAAATTGTGGTAAACATTCCCTCTTGAAGGGAGTCTGTTTAAGTCTCAGAAAGTAAACCTAAATCAGAAATCTGAGGATGCTCCTATAGCTTGTCAGGCACATAGGGCCCCTCCCCCAAGGTTTTACAACTAGAGTGACTGCTAAAGAGAGGAGATTGATAAGACAGAGTTCAAAGAATACAAACTTCTTTAGTCCCATCTGTGTTGGAGTTGGCTTTTCAGTGATAGAGGTTGGGCTGTCTTATATTTACTCGTGATCCTGAAAGTAACCCCAGGAAAATTAATGATTCACTAAGCTGAACTTTAGTGGGATGATTTGATCTATCCTGTGTTACCTATCTGAGATGAGTAGAGATTTTTTACATCTCCTCAAGAAAACTCACAGAAACCTCACCAATATCCCTTAGGCTACTCCTCACCCTGCCATCGTGAGCGGCTTCTGGAGACCCCTTAAGACTACGCTTCTTAGAGCCACGTTTCCAGAGATTGAGGCAACAGCCCGAGCTGCAGTGAATGGGGAAGGTGAGCTGAAAGCATTAGCGCCCAGTTCCCTCTGCACATCATCTAAATTAGCACAGCCAAAGGTGCTGTGCAGTTCCCTCTGCACATCATCTAAATTAGCACAGCCAAAGGTACTGTGCACGTTCTGCTTTGCTTAGTAGCCACACGCCACTTAGTGGCCTGCTTTATGCCTAGATCTATTTAAGAAATGGGTTCTTCCACTGAACTGAGAATGGGACCCCCATTGAAGGAATCAGAGAAAGGACTGAAAGAGCTTGAAGGGGCTTGAGACCCCATATGAACAACAATGCCAACCAACCAGAGCTTCCAGGGACTAAGCCACTACCCAAAGACTATACCTGGACTGACCCTGGGCTCCAACCTCATAGGTAGCAATGAATATCCTAGTAAGAGCAACAGTGGAAGGGGAAGCCCTGGGTCCTGCCAAGACTGAACCCCCAGTGAACGTGATTGTTGGGGGAGGGAGGTAATGGGGGAGGATGGGGAGGGGGAGGGGTTAGGGGATGTTGTCCTAGAAATTGGGGAAGGGAATAACAATTGAAATGTAAATAAGAAATACCCAAGTTAATAAAGATGGGGAGAAAATAAAAGAAAGAAATGGGTTCTTAATTGGCCAAATGAATCCATCCTAGCATTTTCTAAAGCCTTTCAAGAATACCCAAAAGAAGGCTTTGTATTCAGGCTGCTGCCACCAGAGTTTAAAAGGTTCAGAAGCACATCATCCCTCCTAAGTGGAAATGACAGCTGAAATGTTTTCCTTTCAATGATTCATAAGAAACTGAAGAACAAATCCATCCTCCATGCGGCAGCCATTCTCTTCTTCGCTAAATTTCACTCTGTTTGCATCAAAACTAAACACAACTTCTGCGAGCACAGTTTCCAGGAAAGAAACTGATTAAAACAGGCAGCATTCCCAAGAAGGAGAAGCTCACACTGGAGTCGCCATTTTTCAAAGGAAAAGAGATGCATAACCCACGGCATGGATCTGCGTTGCTAGTTTTGTGTTTCTGAACTAAGGCTTTGCAGGAAGATTTTGTCAGGGTTTGTTAAGTGACTTTGATATGTTAGATATACTCAACTCAAAATGGCTGCAGCTCTTTCTTCGATACTGCCTGGAGAGCAGTGATGAGGGTATGTTTGTATCTAGTGGAGATTTCCATGAAAAGAAGGAAGGAAAGAAGGAAGGAAGGAAGGAAGGAAGGAAGGGAGGGAGGGAGGGAGGGAGGGAGGGGGAGGGAGGGGAGGAGAAGGAAAGCACAAAACATCAGCACTGCCTAGAACAATTGCCTCCTGATCAGTAAGGGCAAGGACAAAGGACAAAAGGAAGCACCTGAGTGGTAGTGTATGAATTACCTGCAATTCCTTGGTACCAAAATGGAATATTGATAAAAAGGGGAAAAATAAGGCTGTTAAGAAAAGCAAAACAAACAAAGAACGATGAGAACTTACATTACAGGTGTTTTTTTTTCTTTCTATTAGAAAGAAACAACCACAAAAAAAAAATTCTATAACTAGGTCAATGATGCACTGATCTTTCTCTCAGACACAGAATTCAGGAATTAAACATTTATGGAATGACCACAAAATGGGAAAATATTGGGAGTACCCAGAAAAATAAGGTAAATCTTTTTTGTCAGGGCAAAAAGAGAGTTTATTTAGACTTATGAATCAAGAAGGATGAGAGTCAGCCCTGGCAGGAAATCATGGCAGCGTGTAGCAAGTATGGCAGCATGAACAGGAATCTGGGAGCTCACATTTCACCACTGAAAAGGCGCATGGTAGACACACTGGAAATGGGTAGGAGTTTTTACGTTGTCAAAGTGACGTACTTCCTCTAACAAAGTGCTACCAACTGGGAACCAAGTGTTCAAACAATCCCTCTCCTCTATGGGGAACATTCTCATTCAAACTACCATATGGACAAAAAGGTACTTTCTTGATCTCAAGGAGTCCTGAGTCAGAGAGTGGCATGAACTGATAAATGATAGATTGAAAAAAAATCACTGGCAAAATGGCCTCTGGGATAGTTCAGTGGGATAGCCTGTGCTTAGCACAGGGAGGCATAGGGTTTAACCTTCAGTACCCTACATGCCTCCACGATGAAAGATGGGGTGGAGAATAGAAGGGAAATGGCTACTTCTTATTTTATGGTTTGTTCAAGGACAAGTAAGCCAAACTGTACCTTGAACCAGCAGCTTGCTTCACTTAAATAAAGCCACAGGTGACAGTGAAACTACAACCTTTTCTACTCTTTCTTGAAAATCTTCCAAGTTGTACTTCCCATATCCATATCCCCATAGTGCTGCACCAAACAGAACGCAGGATAATATATTCTATATATTATCAGCTCCACATAGGCTGTTTCCCAGGAAAAAGAGCCAAAAGCCACAGCACATGCTTCAAAAGAAAAAAAAATCTCTACAGCTCCTGCATTATTCAGGATACTATTAAAATGAGACTCACGACTCACGGGGCAAATTAATTTTAATTTTTAAACAGGCAACATTTTTAACTGTTCATTTCCTTGAAATGTATCCATCCTGGCATTTTTATCATCCAAAGAGTAAGTAAAGCTTGCATCGAAAATAGGAAGAGAATTGGCATACTCCGATTCTGGAACTCTAATGTCCAAGAAGGAGCTGACCAGAGCCAGCACAAGTCAAATCGTCTATTCTTAGAGGGCGTGCATCCTGAAAACCCAGCATGGGTCTTAAAACGACTCAGTGCTAAAACTCCACTTTTCCTCTGCTTTTGTCATACTAACAGGGGGACAGCTGTCTGAAACCCCAGTCAGTGCCTTCAGCCATAGTACATTAACTCTGTATCCCATTTCCACACTACGACTCCAGGAAAAGAGAAGCTGTGGCCTGTGCTACTGACTCCCAAGCACACTGCTCTGTAACACAAGCCCGTCTTCAGCTCAGGGACTATGTTGCGGTCCTTTGCATTCCCATCACCAAGCCTGCCAGGTCTCTGGTAACTTACTTTATTCCATCTGAATTTATATGGAATCTCATAGCTCCTGTCGTTGTGTCCTTTGAATATCTGGGAGTAAAATAAAATCCTCACTGTTGTCTAAGCTTGGCCTTGGAAATGTCTACTGTTTCTAACGTTCCTTTTGTTCCAACTTTCAAAAGACTAAATTGGCTGTCCTATATAACCTGAGATTGAGAAGGCTGAGGCAGCCTCATTGCAGGGCTACAAGTACTATCTCCTCAGCCTGGAAGAATCAAGAAGGTTCTTGGGTATTGGTCTACATTACCCCTCTGACCTTGGCTTCCCCACTTCCTAAGAATCATAATAAAAAGAAAATAAATAATTTTTGGAGTTCCCCACAAGCTACCACTCTCACAGTCTGATTATCTGTGTCATGATATGGGAGACAGAGTATAAGAAGAAAGGGATTGTCCCATTCAGAGTCTCTCCCTGGGCTCTGTACGCTACGGTATTTATGGACCCCAGGGTTCTCTTGGCACTGTGTAAACAGGGACTCCCATTTTCTCTTCTGTCAGAAGCTCTCACACTCACCAAGGATCTCACCTTTGTCATCACAAGACTCATCCTCTCAAGTAGAGTCCCCCTCCACCGCCCCCTCAGCCCCGTTCATCCCTATTCCACCCTTTTGCAACCATGTTCTTCAACGCGAGCGTGTGTCTTCTCTTCTGGGCAGATGTGGGGACCCTGGGCATCTCTGCCCCACCTTGGCACTTCAAGCCTCTGCAAGGCTGGCCACTTCCTCCCCCACAGAGGCCAGCCAAGGCAGCCCAACTAGAACATATCCCAAGTACAGGAAACAGCTTTTAGGACAGCCCCTGCTCCAGTTGTTCAAGACCCACATGAAGACCAAGTGGCACAACTGCTACATATGAGCAGGGAGGCCTAGATCCAGCCCATATATGTTCTTTGGTTGGTGGCTCAAACTCTGAGAGTCCCAAGGGTCCAGGTTAGTTGACTCTGTTGGTCTACATATGGAGGTCCTATCCCTTTCAACCCACATTCCCTCCTTTTCTTCCATCAGAATCCGCAAGCTCCTTCCACTGTTTGGCTGTGGGTATAAGTATCTGTCTGAGCGAAGCCTCTTAGAGGACAACTTCCTCCTGTCTGCAAGCATAACAGAGTATCATTAATAGTGTTAATGATTGGTGCTTGCTCATGAGAAGGGTCTCAAGTTTGGGCTGGCTATTGTTTGGCCATTCCCTCAGTATCTGCTCCCCGCCCCATGCATACATTAATTGTAGACAGAATAAATTTTGTAGGAAAAAGTATCCATATTCTAACTCCATCTCCATTCCCCAACTCCTTCCCCATCTTTACAATTCTTCTTGCGTCCATTCTCAACCATGCACTCCAAGTACAACACTAACATCACCCTTCCTACAGCCCACTGTGAGTGTTCTGAATGCTGCAAGTGTCTCCTTCTCCCTCTCCCTCTCTCTCTGTCCCTACTTTCTCCTCTTTTTCCTTCCCTCCCCCTTCCTCTCCTCCAATTAACAAAGGCTTAATCGTTTTTCAAGTCTATCCCAGGAGCAGCTCTTTCATGGGGTCTCCCAGTGTTTTCACTGGAGTTTAACATCATCTCCAGCTCCTACAGTTTTGTGTGTGTTTTCTTTTTTAATTCAAAATTCCAAACTATAAAGCCTATTCACATTAATCATTCACTTTAGGACTCTCAGCTTTGCCAATTACACTTTGAATTCCTTAGGAGAAAGAGGCTGTGAACGATTCATCTTTGAATTCCAGTGAGGATTTATGAAGCATTCAGCAAACTTTCGAGAAATGAATTATTTGAAAATAAAGTTTAATAATTAATATCAAGGAATGAGATATTACTCTGCATTCTCTCAACAGATTTTTGTTGTTGTTAAAAGCTAGTCTTCTAATTTTTTTAAAAATTCTACATTTATTTATTTGTTTATTTATTCAAGGTGTATGTGTTTGTGCTTAAGTATATGTATATGCACTTGTGTGCAAATGCCCGTTGAGGTCAAGATGGCATCAGATCCCCTGGAACTAGACTTACAGGTAGTTGGGAGGCATCCTGCAAGTGCTAAAAACCAAACTGGGGTTTTTGCAAAAGCATCAAGTGCTCTTAAGCTATCTCTCTAGTCCCTGAATATTATTTTTATGTCACTTCTAAACAATTTTCTATAGGAAAAATAACTTTCAATCTTATAGCAGTCATATTTCATGTAAATTAATAAATTAGCATGTTTATATCAGTCATATATGGATGTGACTAATGTAAGTTAGTCTTCATGGGGCTGATAACCTTCAAGTATATTAAAAAAACACTTTAAGACCCAGTGACAATAAGTAAGAACAGTCTTTAAAGTCTAGGTTAAAGTAGCCAGTCAACTTCTATCTTTATGGAATTGTTCCTTAGTTAAAATTTAAATTGTGAGGCTACAATGATTGATACTTAATTTGGTAATTGTACAGCAATGGTCTGACATAGATTATGAGTTACAAACTCTAAAAGACTGCCACTCAGCCTATAAGTGAATTTAGTTAAAGAAAATGACTTGGTTTTATGCATAAGTATCATAATAAGCCGTAATTTCTATGTGGTTGCATTGTGTGTTGAAGCAAGGGCTCAGTGGTAGAGTCACTGCAACAAAGAATATGGAAAGCCATAGGTTCAATCCCTACACTGAAAAGAAATAAAGAAAAGAAAAGGAAAATCCATCAAAGTGCAGCTACACCCATTAGTTACCCAATACCCAAGTTCTTTTGAGGCTCATGATGCTGCAGACTGCAATGCAGTGGCTTCAATCTCTACAAACTTGTTCTTTCACTTTGTCATTTAGTAGAGAATATTTCAGACACCAAGGCAGATTTTGTTAAAATTAAAACTTTTGACAAATTAGGCAGAACAGAGTTCATCTAAATAAATAATGTTCTTAGTTTGCTTAGAATCAAAGGATGCTCAGAAAACTATCCTGAAGTATAAACAGGATGTCTATAGAATGAACCCAAAAGGAGAAATCATCTCACTGGACCTGGTAGGGAAATAACCTTCTCAAATAAAGCAGATGTCAACCTGTAACCATTTAGGTTATGCCTTACCTGGGCATGGTGTGATAAGTTCATTATCTGTGATTGACAGAAGCATAAGGAGAAGTGACTGGCTGAAACATGATGTGATGTTTTATATTGGTTGTCGAATTGGCAGGGTGTAGAATCACCTAGGAAACAAGCCTCTGGTCAGTCCTGTAAAGGATTTCTAAATTATGTTAGCCTCCTGGCACACCCATGAGGGAATATCTAGATTAGGAATCTGGGAAGCAACATTCCAGAGGTTGGGTTCAGGCCTGAATAACAAGAAGAAAGCAGGCTGAGCACCAGCAAGCATCCCTCTGTGCTTCCCAACTGCAAGAACAGCGTGATCAGCTATCGCAAACTCTTGCAACTATGACTTCCCCACCACAGTGGACTGTACCCCAAGCTATGGGTCAAAACAAACTTTCCTTCATTAAATTGCTTTTGTCAGGATATTTTATCACAACAAGTAGCTAATATGCCTGGCTATAAATAGATTTCAGTTGGATTTTGACTTTTCTTTATACTAAGTCAAATTGCATTGTAATAAATTGTTATGTAAGAACTCACGATAAAGAAAAAGCCTCAGATTAAGGCCCCTGTTTATTTAATTTAAAATCATTGGTAATGCTGGAGTAAATAAACACGGCGCTGTTTTTGAAGGGCCAGCGGAAGAGACGTAGGCTTAAATAAAGATCTAGGCAATATTGAAGAGAGGTGATAAGAATTGTGGGAGTTCAGGCGTAAACATTTGTCCATGCATACAGCAGTTACTCCAGGAGTTTCGGGAAGGCTTTACAGATAATGTCAGCTGAGGCTAAAAAGATAAGTAGGGTGTTCAGACATGGAAGACTGTTTTGAGCAAGATGAATATATGAGCAGAGCATGAAATACTGAAGGGGCTCAGACTGGAGCAGAGAAAGTGTGGGAGAGGAAGGAATGTAGAGAAAGACGTCCCTTTCCACTAAAGTTTGTACAGGGCACTGTAATGCCTGGAATCACTAGCTCACAGCAATCTTACAAATACTAAAGCAATCTAGGTTTTCTAGGACAAATGTGACCCAGGTACCTTTGACTGTTGAGGTACTGTGTTTTTATGAAGTCAGTTTACTCACTTATGGGTAACTGATCAACCTAATAAAAAAGAAAGGCCCCAATGCTCAGAGGCACTCCTGGCTGAAAAGCAGCCTGAAACTCCCATGCTAATGAGTTAGAAGAATCAATATTGTGAAAATCACTATATCACCAAAAACAATCTCCAGAGTCAATGTAATCCCTATCAAAATTCCAAAATAGAAACAAATATGTTAAAGTGCATAAGGAAACAAAAATTCTTGGAATATCCATAGTAATCATAGCAAGAATAATAATGCCAGGCTTCCTGTGGTACAACAGAATTGTACGTGTGTGGTATAGGCACTAAAATAGATCAATGAAACCAAATAAAGGACTGAAGCCCATGTAGCTACTACAGCCAGATATTTTGCAAAGGTGTCAGAAAGATACATTGAAAAAAAGACAGCCTCCTCCACAAATAATGCTAGGTAAACTAGGTGTCCACAAGCAGAAGCATGAAACAGTATCTCTATCTCTCAATCTGAATGTAAATTAGATCCAAATGAGTCAAAGACACTCATATAAGGCCTAAAACTCGCAAACCAACAGAGGGATAAACAAGCACTCTGAGTGGGATTCATCATAGCCACTTGGACTTACTGCCTACTTCTGGCAAACTGAGCCTCAGGAACCTAAAAGGATTCTGCGCAGAGAAGGAAATAATCGCCAAAGTAAGGAAGCACAAATTTGGAGTTACACATAGGATATTCAAATTTCCAAATTAAACTTAACAAATCTTTTAGAAATACTAACATTTTTTCTTAAATTTTTTATTAGATATATTTCTTTACTTACATTTCAAAGGCTATCCCCATTCCCAGTTTCCTGTCCATAAGCCCCCATTTCCCCTCCCTCCCCCTCCCCCACATGGGTATTCCCCTATACATCCCCCTTGCTGCCGCCCTATATTCCCTGCACTGGGGTCCAACCTGGGCAGCACCAAGGGCTTCCTCTTCCCCTGGTGCCATAACAAGGCTATTCTCTGCTACATATGCAGTCGGAGCCCTGGGTCAGTCCATGTATAGTCTTTTGGTAGTGGTTTAGTCCCTGGAAGCTCTAGCATTGTTGTTTTAATGGGGTTGCAAGCTCCTTCAACTCTTTAAATACTTCCTCTAATTCCTTAGTTCTATTCTTAGTTCAGTGCTTTGCTGCTAGCATCGACCTCTGTATTGGACATACTCTGGATGTGTCTCTCAGGAGAGATCTATATCCAGTCCCTTTCAGCATGCATTTTCTAGCTTCATCAATCTTATCTAGTTTTGGTGGCTGTATATATATGGGCCACATATTTGGCAGGCTCTGAATGGCCATTCCTTGAGTTACTGCTCTAAACTTTGCTTCCATATACCCTCCTATGGATATTTTCCCCACTTTTAAGAAGGAGTGGGAACATTCACATTTTGGTCATCCTTCTTGAGCTTCCTGTGGTTTGTGGATTGCATCTTGGGTAATTTGAGCTTTTTAGCTAATACCCACTTATCAATGAGTGCATACCAAGTGTGTTTTTCTGTGATTGAGTTACCTCACTCAGGATGATATTTTCTAGTTCATTCCATTTGACTATGAATTTCATGAAGTCATTGTTTTTATTAGATGAGTAGTCTCCACTGTGTAGATGTACCACATTTTTTACCATTCCTCTGTAGAAGGGCATCTGGGTTCTTTCCAGTTTCTGACTATTATAAATAAGGCTGCTATGAACATAGTGGAGCATGTGTCTTTGTTGTATGTTGAAGCATCTTTTGGGTATATGCCCAGGAGTGGTTTAGCTTGGTCCTCAGGTAGTGAAATGTCTAATTTTCTGAGGAACCTCCAGACTGATTTCCAGAGTGGTTGTACCAGTTTGCAATCCCACCAACAATGGGGGAGTGTTCCTCTTTCTCCACATCCTCGCCAGCATCTGCTGTCACCTGAGTTTTTTAATTTAGCCATTCTGACTGGTGTGAGGTGGAATCTCAGGGTTGTTTTGATTTGCATTTCCCTGATGACTAAGGATGTTGAACATTCTTTAGGTGCTTTTTGCCATTCGATAATCCTCAGCTGAGAATGTTTTGTTTAGCTCTGTACCCCATTTTAATATGGTTATTTGGCTCTCTGGAATCTAACTTCTTGAGTTCTTTGTATATTTTGGATAAACCTTCTATCAGATGTAGCATTGGTAAAGAAATTTTCCCAATCTGTTAGTAGCCATTTTGTCCTAATGACAGTGTCTTTTGCTTTAAAAAAGCTTTGCAATTTTATGAGGTCCCATTTGTCAATTCTTGATCTTCCTCAATTTCTTTCTTCAGAGACTTGAAGATCTTATCATACAGATCTTTCACTTGCTTGGTTAAAGTCACACCAAGATATTTTATATTATTTGGGACTATTGTGAAGGGTGTCATTTCCTTAATTTCTTTCTCAGCCTGTTTATCCTTTGAGTAGGGAAGGCTACTGATTCATTTGAGTTAATTTCATACCCTGACACTTTGCTGAAGTTGTTTATCAGATTGAGTAGTTCTCTGGTGGAACTTTTGGGGTCACTTAAGTACACTATCTTATCATCTGCAGATACTGATATTTTGATTTCTTCCCTTCCAATTTGTATCCCTTTGACATCCTTTTGTGTCTGATTGCTCTGGCTAGGACTTCAAGTACTATGTTGAATAAGTAGGGAGAGAGTGGGCAGCCTTGTCTAGTCCCTGATTTTAGTGGGATTGCTTCAAGTTTCTCTCCATTTAGTTTAATGTTAGCAACTGGTTTGCTGTATATTGCTTTTACTATGTTTAGATATGGGCCTTGAATTCCTGATCTTTCCAGGACTTTTATCATGAAGGGGTGTTGAATTTTGACAAATGCTTTCTCAGCATCTAATGAAATAACCATGTGTTTCTTATCTTTCAGTTTGTTTATATGGTGGATTACAATGATGGATTTTTTTTTTTTTTGGTTCTTTTTTTTCAGAGCTGGGGACCGAACCCAGGGCCTTGCGCTTCCTAGGCAAGCACTCTACCTCTGAGCTAAATCCCCAACCCCACATTGATGGATTTTTGTATGTTAAGCCATCCCTGCATCCCTGGGATGAAGCCTCCTTGATCATGATGGATGGTCGTTTTGATGTGTTCTTGGATTCGGTTTGCAAGATTTTTATTGAGTATTTCTGCTTCAATATTCATAAGGGAAATTGGTCTGAACTTCTCTTTCTTTGTTGGGTCTTTGTGTGGTTTCAATATAAGAGTAATTGTGGCTTCATAGAAGGAATTTGGTAGTGCTCCATCTGTTTCAACTTTGTGCAATAGTTTGGACAGTATTGGTATAAAGTCTTCTATGAAGGTCTGATAGAATTCTGTACTAAAACCATCTGGACCTGGGCTCTGTTTGGTTGGGAGACTTTTAATAACTGCTTCTGTTTCTTTAGGAGTTATGGGGTTGTTTAGATGGTTTATTTGTTCCTGATTTAACTTTGGTACCTGGTATCTGCCTAGAAAATTGTCCATTTCCTCCAGATTTTCCAGTTTTGTTGACTATAGGCTTTTGTAGTAGGATTTGGTGAATTTTTCAATTTCTTCAGATTATGCTGTTATGTCTCCTTTTTTATTTCTGATTTTGTTAATTTGGATACACTCTCTGTGACCTCTGGTTAGTCTGGCTAAGGGTTCATCTATCTTTTTGATTTTCTCAAAGAATCAGCTCCTGGTTTTGTTGATTCTTTCTATAGTCCATTTCATTTCTACTTGGTTGATTTCAGCTCTGAGTTTGATTATTTCCTGTCTTCTACTTCTCTTGTGTTTATTTATTTCTTTTTGTCCTAGAGCTTTTAGGTGTACTGTCAGGCTACTGACATATGCTCCCTCCTGTTTCTTTTTGCAGGCACTCAAAGTTATAAATTTTCCTCTTAGTACTGCTTTCATTGTGTCCCATAAGTTTTGGAATGTTGTGTCTTCATTTTCATTAAATTCTAAGAAGTCCTTAATTTCTTTATTTATTTCTTCCTTGACCAAGCTGTCATTGAGTAGAGCATTGTTCAACTTCCATGTATATGTGGGCTTTCTGACATTATTGTTGTTATTGAAGACCAGTCTTAGTGCGTGGTGATCTGATTGGAGGCATGGGATTATTTCTATCTTCCTCTGTCTGTTGAGGCCTGTTTTGTCACCAATTATATAGTCAATTTTGGAGAAGGTTCCATGAGATGCTGAGAAGAAAGTATATCCTTTTGTTTTAGGATGGAATGTTCTATAAACATTTGTTAAATCCATTTGGTTCAATATTTCGGTTAGTTTCTATACGTCTCTATTTATTTTCTGTTTCCATGATCTGTCAAATAATGAGAGTGGGGTGTTGAAATCTCCTACTATTATCATGTGAGGTTTAATGTGTGCTTTGAGCTTTAGTAAGGTTTCTTTCATGAATGTAGCTGCCCTTGCATTTGGAGCATAGATATTTAGGATTGAGAGTTCATCTTGGTGGATTTTTCCTTTGATAAATATGAAGTGTCCTTTCTTACCTTTTTTAATTACTTTTGGTTGTAAGTCAATTTTATTTAATATTAGAATGGCAATTTCAGCTTGTTTCTTCTGGCCATTTGCTTGGAAAGTTGTTTTCCAGCCATTTACTCTGAGGTAGTGTCTGTCTTTGTCTCTGAGGTGTAATTCCTGCATGCAGGAAAATGCTGGGTCTTCATTACATATATAGTCGGCTAGTCTATGTCTTTTTATTGGGGAATTGAGTCCGTTGATATTGAGAGATATTAATGAATAATGATTGTTTCTTCCTGTTACTTTCATTGTTCGAGGTGGAATTATGTTTGTGTGTCTCTCTTTTGGTTTCATTGCAAGGATATTATATTCTTGCTTTCTGTATGGTATAGTTTCTCCCCTTGTGTTGGAGTTTTCCATTTATTATCATTTTCAGGGCTAGATTTGTAGAAAGACATTGTGTAAATTTGGTTTTGTCATGGAATATCTTGGTTTCTCCCTTTATGTTAATTGAGAGTTTTGCTGGATACAGTAACCTGGGCTGGCACATGTGCTCTCTTAGGGTCTGTATGACATCTGTTCAGGATCTTCTGGCTTTCATAGTGAGAAATGTGGTGAGAAGTCTGGTGTAATTCTTATAGGTCTGCCTTTATATGTCACTTGATCTTTTTCCCTTCCCTTACTGCTTTTAATATTCTTTTTTTGTTTTGTGCATCTGGTGTTTTAACTATTATGTGACAGGAGGAATTTTTCTTCTGGTCCAATCTATTTGGAGTTCTGTAGGCTTCTTGTATGTTTATGGGCATCTCTTTTTTAGGTTAGGGAAGTTTTTTCTATAATTTTGTTGAATATATTTATTGGCCCTTTAAGTTGGGAGTCTTTACTTTCTTCCATACCTATTATCCTTAGGTTTTATCTTCTCATTGTGTCCTGGATTTCCTGTATGTTTTGGGCCAGTAGCTTTTTCCGTTTTACATTATCTTTGACAGTTGTGTCGATGATTTCTATGGAATCTTCTGCCCCTGAGATTCTCTCTTCTATCTCTTGTATTCTATTGGTGATGCTTGTATCTACAGCTCCTTGTCTCTTCCTTTGGTATTCTATATCCAGGGTTGTCTCCCTTTGTGCTTTATTGTTTCTATTTCCATTTTCAATTCCTTCACCTGTTTGGTTGTGTTTTCCTGGAATTCTTTCAGGGATTTTTGTGTTTCCTCTCTAACGGCTTCTACTTGTTTACTTGTGTTTTCCTGCATTTCTCTAAGGGAGTTCTTTATGTCTTTCATAAAGTCTTTTATCATTATCAAAAAATGTGATTTTAAATCTAAATCTTGCTTTTCTGGTGTGTTTGGATATCCAGTATTTTCTTTGGTGAGAGTATTGGGCTCTGATGATGCCAATAGTCTTGGTTTCTTTTGCTTAGGTTCCTGTGCTTGCCTCTAGCCATTGGGTTGTCTCTGGTGTTTGCTTGTCTTGCTGTTTCTGAGAATGACTTGACCCTGCTGTAGGCCTCTGTGTCAGCACTCCTGTAAAACTGTTTTCCTGTTTTCTTTCAGCCTTTCCTGAGAACAGGTGCTCTGATTTCAGGTGTGTCTGCACTCCTGGAGACTGTCTTCGAACTCTAGGTGTGGGCAGGAATCAAAGGGTCCTGCCCCTGTTGCTAGTGTAGGTCCTTGTAATTCGAGGGCAAAGTTGGCACTATGTGATTCCCTCTTGGGTCTGGACTGTTGGCAGAGGGACGTCTCCTCTACTTCTCAGGAGTATCCACACTTCTGAGTGTCCAGCTCTCTCCCCCACAGGATTTGGCTGCAGGGAGGTGTTTGGCTGATTCAGTTCAGTCCTAGGCACAAACCAGAACCGTGGCTACCTCAGTTACCTACTCCTATATCCCTGTGTCCAGAGGTACTGTGCACTTTCCCCTTGGACCAGGGTTGTGGGCCGAGGTGTGCAGAGGTGGAAGTCTGTCCTGCAGCCTCAGGATGTCTTCCCTCCTGGGTGGTCTGCTCTCCCCATGGGATTTGGGTGCAGGGAACTGTGGGATGGTATCAGTTCATTTCCAGGCAGAGCCGGAAACAGGAAGTGCCCTGACCCAGAGGACTTCTGCCTCTGTGTAGCCTGAATCCACCAGGCAGGTCACTTGGTAGCAGAAAAGTGGGTCTTACCTCTGTTCTCAGCTGTGGCAGCACTTCTGGCGATTGTCTTCCAGCTCTAGGAACGGGCAGGAATCCGAAACACTAACTTTTATTGGTAGAAGATCTACTGTTAGCCTTAAAGCTATAATAAAAATTCATTTCAAATTAATCCATCCTTTCTTTCTTTCTTTTTTCTTTTTTGTGACTAAATGGTGTAGCAACTGTATATCCAGGAATGAAATTATCTATACTGTGTGGTGAAATTAAATAAGCTCCAACTATTACAAAATACTCATGTAATGAACTCCACATGTATGGACACCACTGATTAAAGCTGATTTAATAAAAGTAATGTATGTCCCCAAACCTCAAGAATTGATCCTCTGAAAAAGAAAGACATCCTTTGTGCCCAATAGAATAGACCTTATCATATTCTCTTAACAATTAGTGGACAATAAAATTCTAAGAAGTGGATCTTGGAACCATCTCTCATAATTTAAGGCACAGAATTTGCCCCAGAAGGCTGATAATTCTACCCAACTAGAGAACTTGAGCTGAGAGCTCTTAAATCTTCTCAAAGCAAATGACCTTTATAGAGAAAACACTAATCGAAGGTTGTTAGATCAAGAGGACAATGGTAAAATTAATTACACAGCATACAGCCAGGATCTTTGTAACTTGACCTTACAAATGCCCAGAACTAGAATATTATATGATCACTGTCTACCACACTTATTTTAACTTTTCTCAATTTCTTCCCATTATTTGCCATAGATTGATTAAAAATTTTGGCATCATAACCATCTTGAAAAGAAACTAGAATACACACCATTTGCTCTATATAGAATTATCTGAATCTACTGGAATATTCTTACAGATTTACTTAATTTGCTAAATAATGCTGACATGAATTTGCCATATATCAACAATGCCTTAGATAGATGTCTGATAAAGATTTATCTAAATATTCAGGAGGATTATGAGATCATTCTAGAACCTAATACAGTGTCACCGAAACAATAATAAAATGTCTATTAATGGTGAGGAGGTGGAGAAAAGAAACACTACTCCATTGCAGGTGGGACTGCAAGCTGGTACAACCACTCTGGAAATGAGTCTGCTGGTTCCTCAGAAAACTGGAATAGTTCTCCCTGAGGACCAAGCTACACCACTCCTGTGCATAAAGCCAAATATGCTCCAACATATAACAAGGACACATGCTCCACTATGTTCATAGCAACCTTATTTTTTTTCAAGGACTGAGTAAGTTTATTTATGTATATAGGAATATGGGTTATGTGTACATACATATGCATTAACAATTAAAGAAGATCTCATGATTTTTGTTTTGTCCTTTTTTTCTCTTCTTTCCTCGGATATTTTCTTTATTTACATTTCAAATGTTATGTCCTTTCCTGGTTTCCACTACATAAACCTCCTATCCCATAATCCATCCCCCTGCTTCTATGAGGGTGCTCCCACATCCACTAACCCACTTTCTCCTGCTATTCTGCCCTGGCATTCCCCTATACTGTAGCATCGAGCATTCACAGTACCAACATCCTCTCCTCTCACTGATACAAGATAAGGCCATCCTCTGCTACATATGCGGCTGGAGCCACCAGTACTCTTTTGTTGGTGGTTTAGTCCCTGGGAGCTTTGGAGTGTCTGGTTGGTATTGTTATTCTTCCTATGGGGTTGCAAAGCCCTTCAGCTCCTTCAGTCCTTTCTCTAACTCCTCCATTGTGAATCCCATTATCAGTCCAATGATTGACTTCAAGTATCCACCTCTGTATTTGTCAGGCTCTGGCAGAACCTCTCAGGAGACAGTTATATCAGGCTCCTGTCAGCGTGCAACTCTTGGCATACTCAATAATGACTGGGTTTGGTAACTGCATGTAGGATGGATCCACATGAGTGGCAGTCTCTGGATGGACCCCGTTCTCAATGCTGCAAGCATCCTCTTCTGTATTTTTCAGGCTCTGGCAGAGTCTCACAGGAGAGAAATATATCAGGCTCCTGTCAGCATGCACTTCTTGGCAACTGCAAAAGTGTTTGGGTTAGATGACTGTATATGGGATCAATCTCCAGGTGGGGAATTCTCTTGATAGCCTTTCCTTCAGTCTTTGCTCTACACTCTGTTTCCGTATTTCCTCCTGTGAGTATTTTTGTTCCCCCTTCTAAGAAGAATTGAAGCATCCACATTATGGTTTTCCTTTTTCTTGAATTTCATGTAGTCTGTGAATTGTATCTTGGGTATTCCGAGCTTTGGGGCTAATATCCACTTATCAGTTAGCACATACCATGTGTGTTCTTTTGTGACTAAGTTACCTCACTCAGGATGATATTATATAGTTCCATCCATTTGTCTATGAATTTCATGAAGTCATGGTTTTTAACAGCCGAGCAGTACTCCACTATGTAAATGTGACATATATGGATATATATATATATATATATATATATATAATTCCTAGATTGTAGTTTTATAAATAAGGCTGCTATGAACATAGTGGAGCATGTGTCCTTGTTATATGTTGGAGCATATTTGGGGTATATGCCCAGGAGTGGTATAGCTGGGTCCTTGGGTAGCATAATGTCCAACTTTTCTGAGGAACCTCCAGACTGATTTCCAGAGTGGTTGTACCAGTTTGCAACCCCACCAATAATGGAGGAATGTTCCTCTTTCTCCACATCCTCGCCAGCATCTTCTGTTACCTTAGTTTTTGATCTTAGCCATCCTGACTGCTATGAGGTGTATCTAAGGATTGATTTGCTTTGCATTTCCCTGACGACTAAGGATGTTGAACGTTTCTTTAGGTGCTTCTCAGTCATTTAATATTCTTCAATTGAGAATTCATTCTTTAGGTCTGTACTACAATTTTAAATAGAGTAATTTGATTCTCTGGAGTCTAATTTCTTCAGGTTTTTTTGTTTTTTTTTTTTTTTGTATGCGTTGAATATTAGCCCTCTATCAGATATAGGATTGGTAAAGATGTTTTCCCGATCTGTTGGTTACCATTTTGTCCTATTGACAATGTTCTTTGCCTTACAGAAGCTTTGCAACTTTATGAAGTCCCATTTGTCGATTCCACCCCAGATGGATATGTAGCCAAGGATTGCATTATCTGCTATCAATGGAAGGGAAGCCTCTTGGTCTGTGGATGCTTGATGATCTATTTTAGGAGAATGCTAGAGCACTGAGGCTGGAGTGGGTAGGCAGGTAGGGAACCACCCTCAGAGAAGTAGGGAAAGGGGAGGGGATAGGGGGTTTTTGGAGGGGATGGGAGGAGGATAATTTTTGAAATGTAAATAAATAAAATAACCAATAAAAAGAAAAATAAAGTCTATTAAATTTCATAAGATCAAAAGAGTTCTAAATGTACTATTTCTCAGATATGAAGGATCTAGTCATTTTTAAAAGGCCTAAATATCAAAAGAGACTATTAAGAAAAGGTATATGACCCACAAGAGAGAAAGAGGATCATAGGGGTATTCAATGCATTCATCCATGTGTGAAAATGTAATAATGAGATTTTATGCAAACAATATACACCAGTGAAAAGTAAAAGCTGTTATCAATAGATTTCAGAATCATGACCAAGAAAGAAATAAATATTAGGGCTATGTTTTCTTCAGTATGCCACTTGTCTTTAACATCCTGAGAAAAGTGAACTCTGCCTGGAGCACCTGTATTCTCAAAGAAGAGATAATTCATGAGTCTTGTTAAAAATCTCCTCTCCTAACAAACTCTGTACCATCTTTTATGTAAATACTTAACCCTCCTTCATTTACTACATTTTACAAATATAGATAGTATTAAATGGACATTTTGCTGTACTCATAATCACTATGCCTCCCATGGATAGTGTCTCATTGAAATGCGTTTTTAAGGATTTCCAAACAAAGGTACTAGAGCCCAGTCAGAAGACCACACAAAGTAAAAACAGATTCATTTTTTATTTCTGCCCTTTGTTCAGTGATTTCTATAGGTGAAGAATAAGTAAAGACATGTAATCATAAATTAAATAACACTGTTCTGATGTTCAAGTCTTCGTAAGTAGGTCACAACTCTGCCACTGAAATAGTATTAAACAATTGAATAGCTTTCACTCTCTGTTAGCTTTCATGTCACTGTATCTCTGCCACTTCATCTTGAATTTTGATGAACATATTTGCCAGGTAGAATGGCTCATTTCTAAGTGGAAAGTGATAGGCACCTTTCTCTCCAAGGTAGAGGAGAAGGGACTCTAGAACATTTGTTTTTCTTCGGGTTTGAGGTTTGATGATCAATGCTTCATAGCACATGGACTCTTAATATTTGAGTATCACAGTTGTGAGGCACAGTCTCTCCTGAGTCTTACATAATGCTACACACCCACTGTTACATCAGATAATCCAACCTGTCATTTAAGAAGAGATAAAAAGTCAGACTCTAGTCCAGTTCTGAGCATGGTTATGGCGAGATAAAGATGTAACCAAGGAACACAACAGAAATGCAGATCCACTCTGTCTTAACTGATGCTAAATTCATCAGAACCAAACACATTTTTCCTCTCCTGAAAGTCTGAATTTCCAATTCCAACTCAAAGGTATAACTAAAAAGGTGCACACTTTCTTTTTCTAGTAAGATGCTATTTTCAAAATGGATTTTTGATGTTCTTTTAGTGTCAATAAATCTCATATATTTTACACAAACTACAATACAGAAATTTTAGTTGAGAATAAAGTTTTCTAAATTTCAAATAAGGAAAACATGATGGTATCTAGCAGACAAATAGAAAATGCTAACCTGGACAGAGAATTATTTCCTTAAATGTAGAATGAAACAGGGTAGATATTATGAGAGATACTCTCAAGCCGTTTTGATGATTGGCACATACCCAGTGGAAGTATATTAGAATATACCCTACACTTCCTTTTTCTGCAATGGTAAGACACTGACTGGTATGGGTTAAGACTCCTCTATCATGAAGTCAATCAAAAGTGATGGCCATTTATAGACAATAGAACAAAATGAATGGAAGGAGAAAGAGGTCTATATTTAGCCTTGCTGTTCCAACCAAGTTATCTGACAAAGAGAATTTAAAGTTTATGTGATAAAAACAATATCAAAATGAACCTGAGATTCTACCTCACACTAGCCAGAATGGTGCTCCACAGAGCACTCCAGGGAATAAACCACCAACCAAAGAATACACATGGAGGGACCCCATGGCTCTAGCCTGAGATGTAGCAAATGACTGTCTTATCTAGTATCAATGGGAGGAGAGGCCCTTGGTCCAGTGGACGCTCCATACCCCAGTATAGGGGAATGCTATCATAGCAAGGGGGGCAGTGAGTGAGTGAGTGAGTGAGTGAGTGAGTGAGTGAGTGAGTGACTTGACTGACTGACTGACTGACTGACTGACTGACTGAGTGACTGAGTGGGTGGGGGGGAGCACACTCATAGAGGCAGGGGCAAGGGGGATGAGATAGGGAGCTTGCAGAAGGGAAACCAGGTAGGGGAACAACATTTGAAATGTAAACAAAATAACCAAAAAAAAATAGCTAAGAGTAAACTTAAACCTTTTCAGTATAGGCTGAATGGTGGCAGTACAGAGCTTTATTAAATCACTTGGGAAACAGAGACGGGCAAATCTCTGAGTTCAAAGTCAGCTTGCTCTACAGAGTGAGTAAATTCCAGGGCAGTCAGGAGCAGACAGAAAAACTCCATCTCAAAAACAAAACAGGAAAAGGAAAACAAACAACAAAAACCTTTCTACTATAGATTGTAGTAACCTTTCCACTATAGATTAGTAATAGGTAATCAATACAAAAAGGGAACGTAAAACTAACTCTATTATCAACATTCAAGGGAGATGACAGAAAACAAAAAATCAAAGATCATTCACCCTGCAGTTCCCAGACAACTTTAAGCTCTATTAATAATTGACTGAATATGTATCTATTGCTATTCACAGCTTTAATTCTTGGGTGATTACAAAACCAAATATAAGATAAGAAATCATTAACACTTTAAAATAATTAGTTTAAAATACATCCCAATTGTCTCACAAAGATGATTAAGACATAAAAATAAAATACAATAATAGCCAATAAATAACATTAGACACAAATTTTTACTCATTCTTCATCACAAGTTATTAAAGACAAAATATAAAATAATAAAGTCAGAAAAATATCTTACTTAGATCGTATAAATGTATTTTATAACACTGTCCTGTAAAAGTTCATACAAACCAACATGGAGAAATCCAAAAATACAATAACAATGTGAATATGGAATGCAGAAAAATGATCCACATGAAATAAAAAAAATAAAGAAAATTACTAGTAATTGTGGGAATACAACTCCTGGTCATAAGGGAGATGCAAGTTAGTTATGAAATTGTCACCCTTGAAAGCATTTGAATTGGGAATATCCAAAGCTGATCCTGAAAACATCTAAAACTACACTTGGTAAAGTGGGACCTAAACATCTACACAAATAATCTATCAATGACACAACAAGGATTGTGTCAACAATTGCCTTTGTAAGAATATACCCCAAGAAATATTTTAAAAGCCAATTTATAAAAGCTATTCATCAGAACATTACTTTAGAAATACAAAAATTCCAACATTAGCATGAGTCAGGAAATAGCATCTCTCATTATAGAGGGCTGAACATTTAACATATACTTAAAGCTTGTGGTCATTTGAATAGGCATGGCATGGCCTCATAGACTCATGTGTTTGAATGCTTGGCTCATAGGATGTGGCACTATTAGGTAGTGTGGCCTTATTGGATTATGTATAGCTTTGTTGAAGGAGGTGCGTCACTACGAGGGTGGACTTTGAGGTTTCCTGTGCTCATGCTACACCTTGTGTGGTACACAGTCCCCTTCTGCTGCCTGTGGAACAAGAAGATCTCAGCTTCTTCTACAGCACCACACCTGCCTGGATGCTGCCAAACTTCCTGTCGTGATGATAATAGATTAAACCTCTAAAACTGTGATCCAGTCCCAGTCAAATATTTTCTTTATAAGAGTTGCCTTGGTCATGGTGTCTCTTCAGAGCAATAGAACCCTAAATCAAAGCTTTTGAGCACTGTCTGTATTTTGGATTTTTTTTAACATTAGTGTCTCCTGCATCCATTGTAGAATGGAAAACTAACATTCCTGGACTGTTTGCAACTGGCATGTAGACATTTGACCCCATAGTCACCGAAGAATTGAAGAAAAATGAGAAACAATTGGAAGCTGGTACAGAATCTCCATAAAGCTCTCCAATGGACATACTCAGCTCTTTAGGATGATGACAACAGTGTGCACAGAGGAAGGATTTGAATGTAAAGAAAAATATTTAATTTGGCTAGACTTCCCTAAACATCAGATCCCAGATAAGGTAATACTAAGCAATCATAAGGTCCTTGAATTAGTCAGGAATAATTGTAACTATTCAGCATTAATTCCAAAATTGGACTATCCACTCTTTAAATATCTTTGAATAACCATGATCTTGTTGATTAAGATATGTTAGTCCCTATGTAAGTAGCTGAAGTATTTCATGAAATTTTAATGATTGACTATTTACTGATAATGACTGACCTTTAAAATGGGTCCATAATGGATGAGAAAGAAAAAGAGACAACCAGGCATCGAGAAGCTCCTGTTTCCAATCACTGAGCCTGATATCTACAGATCTCATTATCCCCAAATTGTCCAGAGGATTAAAAACTAATATCTTCATATCACAAAAAATAAAAAAAAACCCAGAAAATTCCCAAATAATCTATTCACAGTAATTCCTTTAGTGGAAAGAATTTTCTGTTTCATTTTCCCAGCAAAACTCACATGCACTTTCAAATGTGATGGGGAACAGAAAAGTTGGGGTGTGGTAGAGACGAAGCATCCAAACTTAATTCAACTTATGCTACGCCGGGACTTTTGACACTTGTTTTTCAGTATCACATACATGCAGTGTTTCTGGTAGTTTTTATAATTGTTAAGATTTCAGTTGGACTCTGTATAGGTATAAATATATTTGCTTTAGACTTTAATAATCTAACTTCTAAATTTTATACTCTAACTTCTAAATAAAAGTAGATAAACCTGTACAATTAATAATAAGAAATATTTAGCATAGTTGATCCTTTGTGGTATTCCTATATCCTCAACTGAAGATTCAAGTCATATTTAGTCAGGATTTTATTGAAACTGCACAGGGATAATAAAATAATAGACCACAAAGAACCTAATATTGAACTACTACTCCCCGTGCTAACTGAAATGAAAATGAGGTCTACTTCGTAATTTTTTTTCATCTTTATTAACTTGGGTATTTCTTATTTACATTTCGATTGTTATTCCCTTTCCCGGTTTCCGGGCCAACATCCCCCTAACCCCTCTCCCTCCCATTCGATATGGGTGTTCCCCTCCCCATCCTCTCCCCATTACTGCCCTCCCCCCAACAATCATGTTCACTGGGGGTTCAGTCTTGGCAGGACCAAGGGCTTCCCCTTCCACTGGTGATCTTACTGGGCTATTCATTGCTACCTATGATGTTGGAGCCCAGGGTCAGTCCATGTATAGTCTTTGGGTAGTGGCTTAGTCCCTGGAAGCTCTGGTTGGTTGGCATTGTTGTTCATATGGGGTCTCAAGCCCCTTCAAGCTCTTTCAGTCCCTTCTAAGATTCCTTCAACGGGAGTCCCGTTCTCAGTTCAGTGGTTTGCTGCTGGCATTCGCCTATGTATTTGCTGTATTCTGGCTGTGTCTCTCAGGAGAGATCTACATCCGGTTCCTGTCGTCCTGCACTTCGTTGCTTCATATATCTTATCTAATTGGGTGGCTGTATATGTATGGGCCACATATGGGGCAGGCTCTGAATGGGTGTTCCTTCTGCCTCTGTTTTAATCTTTGCCTCCCTATTCCCTCCCAAGGGTATTCTTGTTCCCCTTTTAAAGAAGGAGTGAAGATTCGCATTTTGGTCATCCTTCTTGAGTTTCATGTGTTCTGTGCATCTAGGGCAATTCAAGCATTTGGGCTAATAGCCACTTATCAATGAGTGCATACCATGTGTGCTTTTCTGTGATTGGGTTACCTCACTCAGGATGATATTTTCCAGTTCCATCCATTTGCCTATGAATTTCATAAAGCCAATGTTTTTGATAACTGAGTAATATTCCATTGTGTAGATGTACCACATTTTCTGTATCCATTCCTCTGTTGAAGGGCATCTTGGTTCTTTCCAGCTTCTGACTATTATAAATAAGGCTGCTATGAACATAGTGAAGCATGTGTCTTTGTTATATGTTGGGACATCTTTTGGGTATATGCCCAAGAGAAGTATAGCTGGGTCCTCAGGTAGTTCAATGTCCAATTTTCTGAGGAACCTCCAGACTAATTTCCAGAATGGATGTTACTTGGTAATTTATTATTGTTAATTTGCCTTACCAGTATTTTAGAAATATGTAATCAATAGTCTTTTTTTATTATTATTATTAACTTGAGTATTTCTTATATACATTTCGAATGTTATTCCCTTTCCCGGTTTCCGGGCAAACATTCCCCTCCCCCCTCCCCTTCCTTATGGGTGTTCCCCTCCCAACCCTCCCCCCCTTGCTGCCCTCTCCCCAACAGTCTAGTTCACTAGGGGTTCAGTCTTAGCAGGACCCAGGGCTTCCCCTTCCACTGGTGCTCTTACTAGGATATTCATTGCAACCTACGAGGTCAGAGTCCAGGGTCAGTCCATGTATAGTCTTTGGGTAGTGGCTTAGTCCCTGGAAGCTCTGGTTGGTTGGCATTGCTGTACATATGGGGTCTCGAGCTCCTTCAAGCTCTTCCAGTTCTTTTTCTGATTCCTTCAACAGGGGTCCCGTTCTCAGTTCAGTGGTTTCCTGCTGGCATACGCCTCTGTATTTGCTGTATTCTGGCTGTGTCTCTCATGAGCGATCTGCACTCACATTTTGATCATCCGTCTTGAGTTTCATTTGTTCTAGGCATCTAGGGTAACTCAAGCATTTGGGCTAATAGCCACTTATCAATGAGTACATACCATGTATGTCTTTCTGTGATTGGGTTAGCTCACTCAGGATGATATTTTCCACTTCCAACCATTTGCCTTCGAATTTCATAAAGTCGGTGTTTTTGATAGCTGAGTAATATTCCATTGTGTAGATGTACCACATTTTCTGTATCCATTCCTCTGTTGAAGGGCATCTGGGTTCTTTCCAGCTTCTGGCTATTATAAATAAGGCTGCGATGAACATAGTGGAGCACGGTCTTTTTTATATGTTGGGGCATCTTTTGGGTATATGCCCAGAGAGGTATAGCTGGATCCTCAGGCAGTTCAATGTCCAATTTTCTGAGGAACCTCCAGACTGATTTCCAGAATGGTTGTAGCAGTCTGCAACCCCACCAACAATGGAGGAGTGTTCCCTTTCTCCACATCCTCGCCAGCATTTGCTGTCACCTGAGTTTTTGATCTTAGCCATTCTCACTGGTGTGAGGTGAAATCTCAGGGTTGTTTTGATTTGCATTTCTTTATGACTAAAGATGTTGAACATTTCTTTAGGTGTTTCTCAGCCATTCGGCATTCCTCAGCTGTGAATTCTCTGTTTAGCTCTGAACCCCATTTTTAATAGGGTTATTTGTCTCCTTGCTGTCTAACTTCTTCAGTTCTTTGTATATTTTGGATATAAGCCCTCTATCTGTTGTAGGATTGGTAAAGATCTTTTCCCAATCTGTTGGTTGCCGTTTTGTCCTAACCACAGTGTCCTTTGCCTTACAGAAGCTTTGCAGTTTTATGAGATCCCATTTGTCGATTCTTGATCTCAGAGCATAAGCCATTGGTGTTTTGTTCAGGAAATTTTTCCAGTGCCCATGTGTTCCAGATGCTTCCCTAGTTTTTCTTCTATTAGTTTGAGTGTGTCTGGTTTGATGTGGAGGTCCTTGATCCACTTGGACTTAAGCTTTGTACAGGGTGATAAGCATGGATCGATCTGCATTCTTTACATGTTGACCTCCAGTTGAACCAGCACCATTTGCTGAAAATGCTATCTTTTTTTCCATTGGATGGATTTGGCTCTTTGTCAAAAAATCAAGTGACCATAGGTGTGTGTTCATTTCTGGTCTTCAATTCTGTTCCATTGGTCTATCTGTCTGTCTCTGTACCAATACCATGCAGTTTTTTTTTTTTTTTTTTTTTATCACTATTGTTCTGTAATACTGCTTGAGTTCAGGGATAGTGATTCCCCTGAAGTCCTTTTTTATTGTTGAGGATAGTTTTAGCTATCCTGGGTTTTTTGTTATTCCAGATGAATTTGCAAATTGTTCTGTCTAACTCTTTTGAAGAATTGGATTGGTATTTTGATGGGGATTGCATTGAATCTGTAGATCGCTTTTGGTAAAATGGCCATTTTTACTATATTAATCCTGCCAATCCATGAGCATGGGAGATCTTTCCACCTTCTGAGGTCTTCTTCAATTTCTTTCTTCAGTGTCTTGAAGTTCTTATTGTACAGATCTTTTACTTGCTTGGTTAAAGTCACACTGAGGTATTTTATATTATTTGGGTCTATTATGAAAGGTGTCGTTTCCCTAATTTCTTTCTTGGCTTGTTTCTCTTTTGTGTAGAGGAAGGCTACTGATTTATTTGAGTTAATTTTATACCCAGCCACTTTGCTGAAGTTGTTTATCAGCTTTAGTAGTTCTCTGGTGGAACTTTTGGCATCACTTAAATATACTATCATATCATCTGCAAATAGTGATATTTTGACTTCTTCTTTTCCGATCTGTATCCCCTTGATCTCCTGTTGTTGTCTGATTGCTCTGGCTAGAACTTCAAGAACTATATTGAATAAGTAGGGAGAGAGTGGGCAGCCTTGTCTAGTCCCTGATTTTAGTGGGATTGCTTCAAGTTTCTCTCCATTTAGTTTAATGTTAGCAACTGGTTTGCTGTATATGGCTTTTATTATGTTTAGGTATGGGCCTTGTATTCCTATTCTTTCCAGGACTTTATCATGAAGGGGTGTTGAATTTTGTCAAATGCTTTCTCAGCATCTAATGAAATGATCATGTGGTTTTGTTCTTTCAGTTTGTTTATATAATGGATCACGTTGATGGTTTTCCGTATATTAAACCATCCCTGCATGCCTGGGATGAAGCCTACTTGATCATGGTGGATGATTGTTTTGATGTGCTCTTGGATTCGGTTTGCCAGAATTTTGTTGAGTATTTTTGCGTTCATAAGGGAAATTGGTCTGAAGTTCTCTTTCTTTGTTGCGTCTTTGTGTGGTTTAGGTATAAGAGTAATTGTGGCTTCATAGAAGGAATTGGTAGTGCTCCATCTGTTTCAATTTTGTGGAATAGTTTGGATAATATTGGTATGAGGTCTTCTATGAAGGTCTGATAGAATTCTGCACTAAACCTGTCTGGACCTGGGCCTTTTTTTGGTTGGGAGACCTTTAATGACTGCTTCTATTTCCTTAGGGAGTTATGGGGTTGTTTAACTGGTTTATCTGTTCCTGATTTAACTTTTACCTGGTATCTGTCTAGAAATTGTCCATTTCCTGTAGATTTTCAAGTTTTGTTGAATATAGGCTTTTATAGTAAGATCTGATGATTTTTTGAATTTCCTGAATCTGTAGTTATGTCTCCCTTTTCATTTCTGATTTTGTTAATTTGGACACACTCTCTGTGTCCTCTCGTTAGTCTGGCTAGGGGTTTATCTATCTTGTTGATTTTCTCAAAGAACCAACTTTTGGTTCTGTTGATGCTTTCTATGGTCCTTTTTGTTTCTACTTGGTTGATTTCAGCTCTGAGTTTGATTATTTCCTGCCTTCTACTCCTCCTGGGTGTATTTGCTTCTTTTTGTTCTAGAGCTTTTAGGTGTGCTGTCAAGCTGCTGATAAATGCTCTTTCCTGTTTCTTTTCTGCAGGCAATCAATGAGTTTTTCCTCTTAGCACAGCTTTCATTGTGTCCCATAAGTTTGGGTATGTTGTACCTTCATTTTCATTAAATTCTAAAAGTTTTTAATTTCTTTCTTTATTTCTTCCTTGACCAGGTTATCATTGAGTAGAGCATTGTTCAGTTTCCACGATATGTGGGCATTCTTCCCTTATTGTTATTGAAGACCAGCTTTAGGCCGTGGTGGTCCGATAGCACGATGGGATTATTTCTATCTTTCTGTATCTGTTGAGGCCTGTTTTTGACCAATTATATGGTCAATTTTGGAGAAAGTACCATGAGGAGCTGAGAAGAAGGTATATCCTTTTTGCTTTAGGGTAGAACGTTCTATAAATATCCGTTAAGTCCATTTGGCTCATGACTTCTCTTAGTCTGTCTACGTCCCTGTTTAATTTCTGTTTCCATGATCTGTCCATTGATGAGAGTGGGGTGTTGAAATCTCCTACTATTATTGTGTGAGGTGCAATGTGTTTTTTGAGCTTTAGTAAGGTTTCTTTTACGTATGTAGGTGCCCTTGTATTTGGGGCATAGATATTTAGGATTGAGAGTTCATCTTGGTGGATTTTTCCTTTGATGAATATAAAGTGTCCTTCCTTATCTTTTTTGATGACTTTTAGTTGGAAATTGATTTTATTTGATATTAGAATGGCTACTCCAGCTTGCTTCTTCTGACCATTTGCTTGGAAAGTTGTTTCCCAGCCTTTCACTCTGAGGTAGTGTCTGTCTTTGTCTCTGAGGTGTGTTTCCTGTAGGCAGCAGAATGCAGGGTCCTCGTTGCGTATCCAGTTTGTTAATCTATGTCTTTTTATTGGAGAGTTGAGGCCATTGATGTTGAGAGATATTAAGGAATAGTGATTATTGCTTCCTGTTATATTCATATTTGGATGTGAGGTTGTGTTTGTGTGCTTTTCTTCTCTTTGTTTTGTTGCCAAGACGATTAGTTTCTTGCCTCTTCTTGGGTATAGCTTGCCTCCTAATGTTGGGCTTTACCATTTATTATCCTTTGTAGTGCTGGATTTGTAGAAAGATATTGTGTAAATTTGGTTTTGTCATGGAATATCTTGGTTTCTCCATCTATGTTAATTGAGAGTTTTGCAGGATACAGTAGCCTGGTCTGGCATTTGTGTTCTCTTAGGGTCTGTATGACATCAGTCCAGGATCTTCTGGCCTTCATAGTTTCTGGCGAGAAGTCTGGTGTGATTCTGATAGGTCTGCCTTTATATGTTACTTGACCTTTTTCCCTTACTGCTTTTAATATTCTTTCTTTATTTTGAGCGTTTAGTGTTTTGACTATTATGTGACGGAGGTGTTTCTTTTCTGGTCCAATCTATTTGGAGTTCTGTAGGCTTTTGTATGCCTATGGGCATCTCTTTTTTTTAGGTTAGGAAGTTTTCTTCTATGATTTTGTTGAAGATATTTACTGGTCCTTTGAGCTGGGAGTCTTCACTCTCTTCTATACCCTATTATCCTTAGGTTTGATCTTCTCATTGAGTCCTGGATTTCCTGTATGTTTTGGACCAGTAGCTTTTCCGCTTACATTATCTTTGACAGTTGAGTCAATGATTTCTATGGAATCTTCTGCTCCTGAGATTCTCTCTTCCATCTCTTGTATTCTGTTGGTGAAGCTTGTATCTACAGCTCCTTGTCTCTTCTTTTTTGGTTTTCTATATCCAGGGTTGTTTCCTGTGTTCTTTCTTGATTGCTTCTATTTCCATTTTTAATTCCTTCAACTGTTTGTTTGTGTTTTCCTGAATTCTTTCAGGGATTTTTGCATTCTCTCTGTAGGCTTTACTTGTTCTCTAAGGGAGTTCTTCACGTCTTTCTTGAAGTACTCCAGCATCATGATCAAATATGATTTTGAAACTAGATCTTGCTTTTCTGGTGTGTTTGGATATTCCATGTTTGTTTTGGTGGGAGAATTGGGCTCCGATGATGCCATGTAGTCTTGGTTTCTGTTGCTTGGGTTCCTGCGCTTGCCTCTCGCCATCAGATTATCTCTAGTGTTACTTTGTTCTGCTAATTCTGACAGTGGCTAGACTGTCCTATAAGCCTGTGTGTCAGGAGTGCTGTAGACCTGTTTTACTGTTTTCTTTCAGCCAGTTATGGGGACAGAGTGTTCTGCTTTTGTGTGTGTAGTTTTGTCCCTCTACAGGTCTTCAGCTGTTCCTGTGGGCCTGTGTCTTGAGTTCACCAGGCAGGTCACTTGCAGCAGAAAAGTTGGTCTTACCTGTGGTCCCGAGGCTCAAGTTCGTTCGCGGGCTGCTGCCCACGGGCTCTCTGAGGTGGCAGCAACCGGGAAGATCTGCGCTGCCTCTTCCAGGAGCCTCCAAAACCAGGGTTCCAGATGGCCTCCGTGTTTTCCTCTGAATCAGCAATGTGTGTAGAGAGCAGTCTCTTCTGGTTTCGCAGGCGTGTCTGCCTCTCTGAAGGTTTAGCTCTCCCTCCCACGGGATTTGGGTGCAGAGAACTGTTTATCCAGTCTGTTTCCTTCAGGTTCCGGCGGTGTCTCAGGCAGGGCTCCTGCCTCACCTGGGCCCTCTCCCACGGGAGCCCAGAGGCCTTATAGGGGCCAGGGATGTGGGCAGGGGTGGGCAGTGTTGGTGGTCTCTTCTGCTCTGCAGCCTCAGGAGTGCCCACCTGACCAGGCGGTAAGGTATCTCCCCCACGGGTTCTGGGAGCAGAGAGCTGCTGGGCCAGGATCCGCGGGTGTGGGACTTCCGTAAACACAGGACGTGCCTGGTCCTAGAGGGATTCTGCCTCTGTTGTCCCGATTCCACCCGCAAGTCACTTGCAGCAGATAAGTTAGTCTTACCTTTGGTCCCGAGGCTCGAGTTCGGCCAAGGGGTTCTGCCCACGGGCTCTCCGCGGTGGCAGCGACCAGGAAGATCTGGGCCCTCTTCCAGGGGCCTCCGTGCACCAGGGTTCCAGATGGCCTCCGTGTTTTCCTCTGAATCAGCAATGTGTAGAGAGCAGTCTCTTCTGGTTTTGCAGGCGTGTCTGCCTCTCTGAAGGTTTAGCTCTCCCTCCCACGAGATTTGGGTGCAGAGAACTGTTTATCCGGTCTGTTTCCTTCAGGTTCCGGCGGTGTCTCAGGCAGGGCTCCTGCCTCACCTGGGCCCTCTCCCACGGGAGCCCAGAGGCCTTATACAGTTTCCTCTTGGGCCAGGGATGTGGGCAGGGGTGGGCAGTGTTGGTGGTCTCTTCTGCTCTGCAGCCTCAGGAGTGCCCACCTGACCAGGCGGTAAGGTATCTCTTCCACGGGTTCTGGGAGCAGAGAGCTGCTGCGGGCCGGGATCCGCGGGTCGTAATCAATAGTCTTAAACCAACAATTTGCTGTAAATAAAAGAATTATTGATATGTAATGAAGCCACAGCATCAATTTTTATGCCCTGACTTGAGCAAAATGTCCCTGAGTGACACATTGATTTGCATTAACATAAAAAAATCTCTTATAACTGCTGATCCTGATTGAGTGGCTTCAGCGCATAGGTCACTTCAACAGAAGGACAAAGGACACCAGGGAAGGGTTAAAAAAGATCTCCATTAACACTTTTAAAATATAATGAAGATGATGGTCAAAACAATATTTCATAAATTCAAATCTCAATTCTATATCATTGCTCCTTATGTGACCTTGAACAAGTTGTATAATCTCTGTAAACTAGCATAAAGTAACAAAAGTAACTCTTGCAGAGGGTTCATGAGATATGAAGGCTAAGAAATATTTTAAGCACTTAGTAGAAAACTTGGTATACTAAAAAATCACTATCCAAATGTTAACCTAACACAGCTACCATTTATCATCAAAGGACTTGAGTAGGACAGAGATTGTAAGGCAATGCATACAGAACTGCCATTATGTTAGGATCTATTATGTCAGTGTTTCAGAATGTTATTTTCAACCGATATGAGCTTTGGGAAATAGAAATATATTATATATATTGGAATTAGTAATTGCTGACAGACTGAGTAAGACAGTGAAGAAAGCTTAGGCAAACCTGTGTTTGAATCCCCTTTCTATGAAGAGCTGTAAATGGCCTACTACACTTTTTTTTAACTCCTTTGAGTCTCAATTTTCCAACATGTAAAATATGGATGGTAATATTTAACACTAAAGGCATGCATTATATATACCAATTAACAGAAAATTAAGTATGTCTTAAGACACATTAATTTCCTTGATTGTTAATTGATCCTCTTTTGAGTACTTCACATATACCAAATGTTAGAAATAAAAGATGAAACTCTTCTTCTCTCAGGGGGCTTACATCCATTAAGAAAGAAAGCTGCCCTGCAGGGATTAATGTTACACAAAAGGGCATGACACTAGTAGACCATTCCTAAAGAGTGCTCAAATCAGTCATAGCACATGTGGGGCAAGAGCTGAGGAAGTCAAGGGATATGAGGCTTACAATGACATTAAATTTCAAAAGAATATATAATTGAAATGTGTTACAACAAGACAAGGAGCAGAACCAAATGATAAGTGTCTACTTGAGAATGTGATCAGACTCAGGCTGGAAGAAAGGGCTGTGGTGTTTGTGCTATGTGCTGGTTTCTGTGGGCTTGATAAATAAAAAAGCCACCTTCAGTAGGAGGAAAAGAATAATCTCCGGGAAATAGAGGGAGAGAAGGATCTGAGAGAGAGAGAGAGGAAGAGGGAGAGGGACAGTTCAGATATGAGAGGAGATGGAGAAATACAGAGGGTCAGGAATTTGAAATGAGGTGTGTAGCAGTGGGGGAAGGGGAACTGGGGGGTAGCCGTTAGAAAGTTCTAGGTGCCAAGGACCCAAAAGGTTCCCAGGATCCAACAGGGAGAACTTTAGGAGACAGAACCCCTATGGGAATGGAGACCATATTCAGTGGATAGGTACAGCCCTCAGTTGAGGGATGAGACCACTCATCTACCTCAAAAATATTAATCCAGAATTTCTCCTGTCAAAAGGAAATGCAGAGACAAAGAGTGGAGTAGAAACTGAAGGAAAGGCCATCCAGAGACTGCCCCACTTAGGGATCCATCCTATCTGCTGACACCAAACCCAGACACTATTGCTGATGCCAAGAAGTGCTTGCTGACAGGAGCCTGGTATAGCTGTCCTCTGAGAGGCTCTGGCATATACAGATGTGGATCTACACAGCCAAACATTGGACTGAGCATGGGGACCCAAATGGAGAAGTTAGGGCAATTGTAGGAGTTGAAGGTGTTTGCAAACTCATAGGATGAACAACAATATCAACCAACCAGAACCCCCCAATGCTCCCAGGGACTAAACCACCAACCAAAGAGTACACAAGGGGGTACCCATGGCTCCAGCTTCATATATAGAAGAGGATTGCCTTATCTGGCGTCACTGGGAGGAGAGCCCCTAGTTCCTGTGGAGGCTTGATGACCCAGGAGAGGGGAACTTTAGGCAGCTGCAGGAGTGGGTGGGTGGGGGAGCACCCTCATAAAGGCAGGGGGCAGGAAGGAGGGTATAGGGGGCTTGTGGAGGGGAAACTGGGAAGGGGTATAACATTTGGAATGTAAATAAAAAATAATCAATAAATAAAATATTTAACAATAAAAAATAAAATTCTAGCCTTAGCCTCATACTTTTTATTTAGATTATTTTATAATTTGGATATACATTTTAGTAAACCTAGCTATCACTTAGGCTATTTAAATTTGTCCAATTTACTTCTATAATTAGGTCTGTTTTCCAGTTATTTTTGCTGCCTGGAAGATGTTCTCTTAATTTTATATGACTGATTGCTTTTGTTTTTCATCTAGATATTTGCTTAAATTCTTATTAATAAATGCTGTTTGTTAATTAGCAGAAAAAGTGTATAATACTGAGAATCAAAGTGAAGATCTGCTATTGTTAGCAATCGGGTATTTTCACTGGCCTGCCCTCAGGGACCTAGTAGCAGCTCAAGTCATCACCCCCTTTCCTCCCCTTCTAGATAATAGGGATCCAGATACTCCAGGTCTATCTTCTTTTCCTTTCTATCTTGTTCTCTCTCCCAGTTCCCTCTCTGTCTCTTTCCTATTCTCTTTCTCTGATACATTCTCTCTCTCTCTCTCTCTCTCTCTCTCTCTCTCTCTCTCTCTCTCTCTCTCTCTCTCTCTCTCTCTCCTCCCTCTCTGTGTCTCTCTCTCCTCTCTCTGTCTTTCTGTCTCTGTCTCTCTCTCCACTCTCTTCCTCTCTCTCTCTCTCTCCTGTTCTCTCTCTGCCCCTCTCTGTCTCTATCTCTCAAGTTCCCACTCCAAGACAGCCTTTTGCTTTTCTCTCCCCCAATAAACCTCTTACACTAGATCTGCTGCATGACATAATTTCTTGGTGGCGCACCTTAGCGGGGACCTGCCAAAGGTACCCCCAACTCACGCTGCTTTATCCTATCAGTTCTGTACTTGGGAAACTGTCTTCCACTCAGCTATATTGCCAGTCTAATAAAAGTAGTGCTCTTTGCTATATCTTAGGAATTGTAATTTTACACTTGTATATTTTGTTTAATATATTTTTATATTGAGATGTGAATTCTCTAAGAGCTTATAGTGTCTTCTTTGTAACTAATTATTATGACAAAGTGGGTCAGAAGTAAAACTAATGCTCAATATATACTGGTAGGAGGTGAAATTTCTAGCCTCATTAATTGTACTCCTTTCTCGGCTATGAATGCCACGATTTTATCTATTACTTCAGAGACAGAGACAGACAGGCAGACAAACAGAAACAGACAAAGGCAGAGAGAAACTCAGGCTATAATCCAGACAAGCTTGCAACTTGCTGTGTTGCCTAGGCTGGCATCTAACCTGGGCTACACAGTTACGGTTCTATTATTGTGAAGAGACACCATGGCTTCTTAAAAGATAGCATTTAATTGGGACTTGGCACCAGCCAAACTACAGACACCATCAGCCTTGGCATGGACTTTTGAAACCTCAAAATCCACGCCCCCTGACACAAGTCATCCAACAAGGTCACACCTCCTAATCCTTCCTTTCAAATAGTGCCATGCCCTGGTGACTAAGTCTTTGAATATCTGAGCCTATGAGGCCCATTCTTACTCAAATCACCACATATTTGTTTCTATAACTCATTTTTAATCCATTTCACTTTGTTACATTATCATTTAAATGACAAAATTAAAATAATCAATTGCCTTTGGCCTTTCATCCTTTCTTAGAAAAATCTTTCCATAAATCTTGCATAATATTAGCAAACTGTAGCAAACTCATCCCCACATTTTAGAGACGTGTGGCACCTGGCTCAATGCTAGGCAACCTATTGACCAGCCAGCTAACCTTTTATACTTGTTCTTCAGAAAACTAACTGAGAATGTATCTGATCCAAAAGTGTGTGTTCATGGAGTCTCAGCTTTAACCACCATCTGCTGCTTTGTATATGATTACCAGAAATGTATACTCCTCCATAGAAGCAAGCACAAGCAGGACACGACAGGTTTATAAAGTGAAGTAAATGCTAAGAGGCAAAGACACACCAATGCTTGTCATGGGTGACTTCTGGGAGGTTTCTCAGAATACTTTTATCAACTTCAGTAAGATTTGGTTTTAAACATTTGTAAGATAATCACCTTGATAACAGCAAAGAGTGAGGTAAGAACAGGTCAAGCTAAATCATCATCATCATCATCATCATCATCATCATCATCATCGTCATCATCATCATCATGAAAAAAGAATCATAACCCAAGGACAGATTTATCTATACTTTTGTTAGCTTATACAGTTCATATTATCTGTTAGTGGATTATTTCACATTTCCTCAATATTACTATAAAAACTGTGGCCAAAATGTATTTAAGAGTCTCTAAGATCATAAGCCCAGCTGACATGTAGAATACCAGAAAGAAGTTGGAGCTGATGTGTGCATTGAAGTTTTTGTTAATAATTAGTTGAAGGTTCAAAAAATGAGAAGTTATATGATCATTTTAAGTTTACTGAAATGTAGAGTGTTAGGTAGAAAATATATTAAATGTGAACTTTACTTGCCCAGGAGTTGGAAGTCATAACAAGTCAGTTTTCCAGACATCAAAGAAGTAATAAACTTCAAAAGTACATGGATCTTTGTCTGTTCAAAACATATCTTTGGGGATTTTTAAATTATTTTTTTCTTGGGTTATCTCTCAGCATCAAGATTTTCTAACTATTAAATTGAAATATTTTTCAGTCATACTTCTTTAAAAGTGGTTTCTCCTAAAAATATGTTTTTATGGGTTTCTTTACTTTTTATTGATTATTTTATTTATTTACATTTCAAATGTTGTCCCCCTCCTCAAACCCTCTATCCTATCCCCTCCCCTCCCTACTTCTATGAGGGTGTTCCTCTACCCACTCACCCACTCCTACCTCACTTCCCTAGCTTCCCCTTAGGCTAGGGCATTGACCCTCCATAAGACCAAGGGCCTCCCTTCCCATTGACACCAGACAAGACTATCCTCTGCTACATATGCTACTGAAGCCATGGGTCCCTCCAAGTATACTCTTTGGTTGGTGGTTTAGTCCACGGGAGCTCAGGAGGGTCTGGTTGATTGATATTGTTGTTCTTCCTATGTGGTTGCAAACCCCTTCAGCTCCTTCAGTCCTTCCCCTAACTCCTCTAATGGGGGACCATTCACTTCTGTATTGGCCAGAAAATGCAGGGACAAAGAGTAGAGAAGAGACTGAAGAAAAGGCCATGCAGAGACTGCCCCACCTAGGGATCCATCCAACATCAGGCACCAAACACAGAAAAGTTGCTGATACCAAGAAGCACTTGCTCACAGGAGCCTGGTACAGCTGTCCCTATGGGTTTCTTTATGAAGAAAAAGAAGGAGAAGGAGGAGGAGAAGGAGGAGGAGGAGGAGGAGGAGGAGGAGGAGGAGGAAGAGGAGGAGGAGGAGGAGGAGGAGGACCACAGGAATGGAGAAGAAAGGACAGGAAAGAGGAAAAAGAGGGAAAGGAAAGGAGATACCAGTGGGTAGATGGGTTGGGGGACTTCAGTGAGGAAATGTCTCCTCTAGTCTGATATTGAACACTTGGTTTGTAGTCACTGGTGTTGTTTCAGGTGATAACCCAGCCTTACTAGTGGAAGTGTATCACTGGAAGCAGACTGACAGGTAATAGCCTACTTTTAATATGCACTGTCTGTTTAGTGTCTACAGTAGAGTTGTGTTCTCTACACTTCCTGTTCCTGCTGTCACTCATGCTACTAGCTACCAAGCCTTCTCATTGTATAGACTGTTAGTCATCCATTTGGAACTGTAAGCCCCAAACAAACTTTCTTCCGTAGGTTGTCACAGCAACAGAAATGTAACTACTGTATCCTTCTCCATTATACAATGCAGTTCTGAATGGAAGCTTCCAAACATGCTATTAATCTTCTCCTATTATCAGCACCTAAAAATGATATAATACATCTGCCTTTCAATGCATTTTAATCATTATCAAGTTTGTGTTGCTGTTAGCAAAAATAAAGCAGAATTTCCTGATCATTGAAGCATACAAGCACATACATAAGAAGCTTGCAGACTTTGTAATCTGATGAACAGTGTAACTGTGCTTCTTTAACTGTTATGAAGAGGAGCAATAACATTGTATATATGCACAAAAGAATATTATTCATCTGTGCAGAAAAATAAAATTTGCAACTTGTGGCTAAATAGAGCTGGAAATAGTTTTTCTCAGTAAGGTAACCCAGGCCCAGAAGACAAACTTCACATGATAAATTATTGATTCACTAATGGCTAGCCTACTATGGGTAGTACCACCCCTCAGTAGATAGGACTGTTTTGAAAAAGGAAGATTAGGTGAGAAAGCCAGTAAAGAGAATTTTTTCCACAGTCTGTCAATTCCTGTCTCCTAGTTCCTGCCTTGCATTCCTGCCATGGCTTTACTCAATAATGGGTTATAACTTTTAAGCCTAATAACCTCTACCCTAAAAAAATAAAAAATAAAAAATAGTCACCTGGTTTATGAAAGATAGATACCATTAATAATACCTTTGTATACAATCATCTTTGAATTGGTGCTAAAGAGGTGACTCAGCAGAGAGCACTAGCTACTCTTCCAGAGGTCCTGACTTCAATTCTCAGCAACCACATGGTAGGTCAGAACCATTCATAATGGGATCTGATGTCCTCTTCTGATGTGTCTGAAGGTAGCTATGGTGTACTCAGATAAGTAAAATAATATAGATAAATATTTTTAAAAATATCTCTTAAATTGTGCATTGAATTTTTTGCACTTTTCAATATTACAGTGTAATTTTTATGTGAAATGAACATCTTCATTAATTCTGGAAACACAGCAGTATTACTGATAAGGTACCATGTACAGATATGATGCTTTACATAGAAAGTAACAGAAGCAAGTTACAAAAGAAGAAAACCAACTAACCATCAAATACACAATATAATGTGATAACTCTAACTGTAGAAATATGCCAAATTTATTTATAGCAGTGGTAAGGCAGCATATGCCATATATGTGTGTGTGTGTGTGTGTGTGTGTGTATACATATATATATGTATATGTGTGTGTGTGTGTGTGTGTTTTCATATTTTATATACTAGTACCTTTCATAGGAAACAGTATATGCTGTTTCTTACCTTCTTCCCTTTGGAAATATTGGTGGAAATCATGAGTCTATAAAGAATTTTATTGACAGTTACTAATCATATCTCTAGGAATCCAAATTATGGAAAAGGTAAAATCCAAAAAGTTAATCACGGAATTACCTACACTGATGACAAAAATGCAAATAAGCAACTTAATTATTCAACCTTTGCAGCTGATGAAGTAAACTGTGGTCTCAATTTAGTGCAATCATTGAAATTTTTGGTTTTAAGCACTATTCAAAATGCAGATCACACATTAATTGAGCAAAACTGAATATAAAATATCTAGTTGATTTTTAGATCAATGATCTACAGTGAATATACCTGAAACATGCTAACTCATAATAGCAATGACAGTAATAAAACTGTACAGATCAAGCCAGGTCCTTTACAGGGATCCTTTACATTCAAATTACCATTCACTTACTTCCAAAGACACTCAGAAATATTAGCCACTTCTAGCAAAGAGAGTAGGTCTATAAATAAATATATCTTTAAACACATAAGACTTCTAAAATAGAATGTTGTGACATCTCAGTATTTCCGCAGGCCACAAAGTCCCTGGGATGGAAATCAGAAAGAATAGAAAGGATTTATAGAAAAGTTGATGCATCACTGAGAGCATGCTTTGGGAAGGACCTGGGGGGAATTTGAAGAAAACCAAGTTATGTTCCTTATCTGAGGTGGTGGTAAGGAACTGGTAAAGATGAAGATAGAATGATATGGAACATTTGTTAGGTTGGTATGCTCTAGGGTGTCAAGAGACTTTCCATCTTGCTTATCACTGCTTAGAAGGTTTCCATAAACATGCTGAATTAATGGAGAAATTCTACACTTCATGAGCAAACTGAGCTATGAGAACACTGGGAGAACTGTGTCCATCTCTTACTGGAAATTCAAACAAGTTTGATTGACTAAGATGAGCTCTCAGCAAAGTTCGATTGGCGATGAAACAGTCAAATAAATGAATCTCAACCAGTAAAGAGCATGGGTTTGGGAGAGTGAAATGAGCTTGTGGGGTATATGGAGAATAATGACGGCCTTACGTGCCTTTTTCAGACTACATAGTAGTGAGTGAGTGGAAATACGATAAAAGGCATGAGATATGCAGAAGTTTGGGCATTTTGCAACAGATATAATGATATATGTAACGAAATGAAGATCATTATCTCTTTGATTCAGAACACCACCATACTAAGTACAAATTACTAATGTAACTTCAGAGGCAATTTGTCTATACTTCTGAGGAAAACAGCAGTGTTCTCCAGCTAGATGTTCTCCCTAGATGCCTGGTCCATTCCAATGCAGTCAACTTCAGCAGCAGCACAGCACACCAGACTGAACAATGGAGGAGGAGTTAGCCTATTCTGCCTGTTGCTTCTATGTCAACAGAAATTAGGTGACCCACAAGGTGAAAGGATATTCCTTTCTACTCATAAATTGATACACTTGCAGTCATTATTGAAATCCTGGCACGTGAGAGAAAATGTTAAATATAATCACGTGAATTTACCTTCACAGTTAAGGAAACTAAGACCAAAACAACTGGATCTTCTGATTATCCTATGACTGAACTATTCACAATAAACAAGCTACGGATTAAATTATATACTCACCCACAGATGAGTGGATAAAATAATTTGTTAAATGTATATAAGGAACTTACCATCCATAAATGAATTTTCCCTAATATAGATAAAGTTGAAAAAAAAGAGAGAAAGGATATTGTGCTGGATGATTTTGTGTCAACTTGGTGATCTGAAACAAGGGAACCTCAATGGAGAAAATGCCTTTATAAGATCTGTTATAGAGCATTTCTTAATTAGTGATTGACCGAGGAGGGCCCAGCCTATTGTAGATAGTACTATTCTTGGACTGGTGGTCTTGGGTTCTATAAAAAAGCAGGCTGAACTACCTAAAGACTACACATGGACTGACCCTGGACTCTGACCTCATAGGTAGCAATGAATATTCTAGTAAAAGCACCAGTGGAAGGGGAATCCCTTGGTCCTGCTAAGACTGAACCCCCAGTGAACGTGATTGTTGGGGGGAGGGTGGCAATGGGGGGAGGATGGGGAGGGGAACACCCATAAAGAAGGGGAGGGGGAGGGGTTAGGGGGATGTTTGCCCGGAAACAGGGAAAGGGAATAACATTCGAAATGTAAATAAGAAATACTCAAGTTAATTAAAAAAAAAAAAAAAGCAGGCTGAGTAAGTCAGGGGAAGAAAGCCAGTAAGCAGCTACCTCCAGGGCCTCTGCATCAGCTTCGGCCTCCATGTTCCTGCTGTTTGAGTTCCGGTCCTGACTTCATTTGATGAATAAACAGCAATTAGAAAGAGTAAACCAAATAAACTCTTCCTCCCCTGCTTGCTTTTCATCATAGTGTTTCATTACAATGATAGAGACACAAACTAAGACAGACAGACATTAAAGGAAAATGGGCTTATTATAAATGTATAAAGGGATAAAGAGAATGAGGGTAGGAATGATTGTATAATAGACAGGGTGAATACAATCAAAAGTATGTACTGTGTGTGTGTATATGCATGTGTGCATGTATGCTTGTGTTGACATATGTATGTATATCTATAAAGTGATTTTTGTTTCAGCACAATGTGAAAGATACTGAATGCAGTGGGTTTCATGGTGGCATTTATATCTCTCTGTCTTTCACTCTCTCATATATGTGTATGTATGTATATTAAATATTCAATTATAATATATTATATATAGCAATAATATGCAGATGTGCAGAATAACAAACAAGAACTCACACTGTGGAATGAAATCTAAGATCTTCTGGTTTATAGAGACTTAGCAGGCATTTCACTGGGTCTCTAAAGAGAGAGAAGAAAGGAAAGAGGGCAGAATGTCTTTAGCTCTAGGCATGTGAGAGATATTTGTGTTTATTTAAATCCTCAAGGCAATAATTTAAGTATTACTACTCCAGTTTTCTAGCAAGCTAAAACTCAATGGGATTAATTTGCTCAAACACATAGAAAACAGTGAAGGCTACTTCACACGCAGCCTATAATTTTATATCTCCCACACTATGCTGTGTACAACCATAAATAAGAACTTATACTGTGACACCAAATCCAAATTTTTTCAGCTTTATAAATTTATGGTTTCCCTATGTATCAATTAGTTCATATGTAAAAGAATGGATAATAATGTTCATTTCAACTAGCATAATGCATTTTGTACGTAATAAATAGACAGAATAAACTCATAAAAAAAAGGCAGAAAGAAACCAAAAATTGCAGTGTAGGACCTGATTCTTACAAGACTAATATGGAATTTGTTCCAGTCTATTTTAATTCTGACACCTGTGTCACATTTGCACTGTACAAGGGACTCTAAACAATGGAAGATTACTTAGAATTTATCTGTAATTTTAAATTCGTTGACTCTCTAAAGCTTAATTGAGATATTACTGTGGGCTGAACACAAATGTAAAAGAGAATTTTCACCATACGCTGCAATTTGGAGCTTGAGATGTCAGACTACATTTATACACTGAACCCCTTGAGTAGAAATTTTAGCCTGCAATGTCGAGCCTTATGCCCTGAAATGTTCCAATGAAACAAGAACAGGGGAGCAGAAAAGATGGGTCAGAGAGAAAAATGGAATAAGAAAGGAGATACTCTACAAAGAGGAACATAATGAATTAGTTTTTTATTGCTGTGACACATGCCTGAAGAACAACCTCAAGGAATAAGGGCTTATTTTACTCAAGGTTTCAGAGGTTTCTCCATATGTTTTGCTTTCAAGTCAGGACAAGGCAGAACCTCATAACAACAGAAACATGGGTACAGCAAGGCAGTGCGAAGCAGTTCAACTGAGAGAAGCCAGAATACAGAAAAACAGGTAGGGGACCAGGACAAAGGCACACCACATAGAACCTCCTTTCCCCAACTGGATCTTACTTCTTAATTGCCTCTTCAGTTACAAACCCATTAATGACCTTACCCGTTGGCAAAATTAGTAGCTACATCCTCCAGTCACCTCTCAACACCATTAGCAGGGGACCAAGCTTTCACTATGAGAACCTTTCCATGAAATCTTTATTGTCATAATTTCAAAGAAACAAAATAATCAAAAATTAACAGAATGGGAAGATCATGGCATTTGAGATATACAAGATATTTTTAGGGATAAGTAGAAATTGCTCTATTTGTTGTCCTTGTTGAGTGAATGAGTGCATGGATGAATAGCCCAAAAATAGAAATGAATCTTTAAGGCACTGTGGGAATTTGGACACACCATTTACCCTACCTATTCTCAGGCTGCTTAGTATAAAATACTATATATATATATATATATATATATATATATATATATATATATATATGGATAAGGCTATGTCTGTATATGTCTCCTGCTAACATTTTCATTTCCAAATTAATTTTGTGAGTTTATTATCCAAAACACATAAAAGAGAGCAATTTTATACTTTGCTAAGCCACACATTATAATCCATGCCACCTTCTGGCTCCAAATGGATAATTTGCAATACTGGAAGCACCAAAGTTATAGGCTCCACAACTCTTAACAATATCTGAGACTTGTTAACTATGTTCTTCTGGAAAAAATGTATCTAATATCTTTTAAATGACACTGTTTTATGTCCCAGCAAACTAGGAAGGACTGTACAGTAAAAACCAAGAGGTTGACAAGTTACATGAGTAACTTTCTTTAATATCATTTTGGAGCTAGCAGCTTAGATGTTCTGCCTCATTTCTGCCTTTTATTAAGAGAGAAACTACTTTTCATTCGTGAACTGTTGAAGAGACAGGCATTCTCTCCTCTATACTGGTTCAGGGTTGAACGCACCATCTAAAATAACAGTGAGCAAGAGCAGGATACTTGACTGAAATGCACCCATGCAGAGTATCAAGATTATCTAACAAATGACAAGGTTATTGGGGAGAGCAGAGGGAGGGAAAGTAGAAGTTAGGAGTCAGTTGAAGAAGTAAATAAATAAATAATAATAGAGTACTGCTCAGCTACTAAAAAGAATGACTTTATGAAATTCACCAGCAAATAGATAGAACTAGGAAACATCACCCTGAGTAAGGTATCCCAGACACAAAAGAACACACATGATAAGTGGATTTTAGCCCCAAAGCTCAGAATACCCATGTTACAACCCACGAACCAAGTGCAGCTTAAAAAAAGATCAAAGTGTAGATGCTTCAATCCTACATAGAACGGGGAACAAAATAATCACAGGTGGTAGAGGGAGAAAGGGAACTGGAAGGAAAGAGGAGGGGAGGAGGGAAACCGGCAGGAATAGGTTGGAAGCAACAGGAGAGAAGTACAGCGGGTCAGGAAATTGAATTGAAACATATGGCAGTGGGAGATGGGGAACTGAAGGTTGCCACTAGAAAGTCTCAGACTCCAGGGAAGTGAGAGGCTCCCAGGAGCCAATGGCAAAATACCCAGCAAAGGGTAGATAAAACCTGTAGAGACGATCTCCAGTAGATAGGCACAACCCCCAGTAGAGAGATGAGGTTACCCACGCATCTCAAAAATTTTAACCCAGACATGTTCTGTCCAAAAGAAAGATGGGGACTAAAAATAGAACAGAGACTGAAGAAAAGACCATCCAGAGACTGCCAGAGTACCTAGGGATCCATCCCATCTGCAGACATCAAACTCAGACACCACTGCTGATGCCAAGAAGTGCTTGCTGATAGGAGTCTGATATGACTCTTCCCTGAGAGGTTCTGCCAGCACTTAAACAATACAGATACAGATACTCACAGCCAACCACCAGACTGAGCAAAGGAACCACAACGGAAGAGCTAGGAGAAGGACTGAATGAGCTGAAGGGGATTGCAACCACAGAGGAAGAACATCAACTAACTGGACCACCCAGAGCTCTAAGGGACTAAACCACCAACAAAAGTGGAAAGAGCCAGGACTCCAGATGCATATGTAGCAATGGATGCCTCAGCAGAGATGCTAGAGAGGTGAGGTGGGAGTGGGTGAATTGGTGGAGGAGCACCCTCATAGAGGCAAAGGGGAGGGGGACAGGAGATGGGATGGGGGGTGGTGGAGAGTTAACCAGGAAGGAGGATATCATTTGAAATGTAAATGAATAAAATGATTAATTTTAAAAAAACAGAAATAAAAGAAACAATATGCTAGAAACAGCAAGCAACTTATAAAAAACTCTTTAATTTATTGAGATGTTCTCAGTGTGAAACACTAGCTCAGACAATGTGGGAGAATTAAGCCACTAAGCCTGACTGAGCAACACACAGTGTTCTATGAAGATTAGTCTACAATCAGATATCCTTGGTGTAACAAAAAGCCATGTTAGCAACAGAGGCACCATGTGTCAAAATTCTCTTCAGCTAATACGTTGATTTTTAACGTATTCTCTACTGTTCTGATTTTCAGATTTTTCTAGCTCAGTATCTGAAATGCTGCCTTTTATGAAGGTCACCTTACTATGGTCACAGTCTCTAACAAACTGTGTAAAAGGAAGATGACTTGGGGATTGCACAGTCCCACCTGCTAAATCAAATGGCAGTTTCGTTAGCCCAGGGTTTTTCCTTGTATTTCCTATACACTTAGTAGCTCACAGCTTAATTGCAGCTATCAGTATAGTAAGACCAAACTACTTCAAATCTCAGTGAGACATATTTATGAAATATTTCTTCTGGGTTTTCTTTCCTTTTTGCTTCTCACTATATATTTTAAATTGGTTTGGCAAACTGTATCATACAAGCCTTTCCACTTTGTTTATGAACCCTGCTATTCCTTGACCTCTGAAAAAGTGTATCTAAGAGTAAAATTAGAGAGTGGCATTTTGCTTTGGTGCAAATTACTCAGATGTCAAGAGTTGTGTACCTTAACCCTTTATTTCCCCTTAATGAACAATAACAGAAGAATGAATCGCAGTAAATTGTAGAATTGCTATGGGTTGATTATACTTTACATTGTCTCTACTACAGATCATGCCTGTCGTCACAGGGATCCCTCACAGCTTTTAGGGCATAAGCATCTTCCCCCTGGCCAGTGCCAACCCTCCTTGCTATAGTACATAGACCAGAGGTGTATTTATCCCACACCACCTAACCACTGGCTGACGGATGAATTTAAACATGAGAAATTCAGCTAAGAAAGAGCACTATGCTGTCATTCATATAATGGAAGTAAGATTACATACATAAGAAGTTAGTGTCAATTTTACAGAGGACTTTGTTGACATGAGTAGCCACATTGTGGCTAAGAGCTAGTGTGAAATGCTTTCAGGTGAAGGGATGGGGCATATTTGAAGGGAAGCAGTGGACGAAACCACTGTGGTAGATGAGAAGGGATAGAGGCTATCAGAGATGCAGTGACATTGCTGAAGAGTGAGAGCAAATGCCCAAGACCAAAAGAGAAAGGACAGAGGGCCTCACTTGTACCTTCTCACCTTTAGCCTTAGCAGGATTCACTCTAAGGTTCTTACTCAGGGTCCCCCATTCCAACCAAGATTTTTTTTAAGAAGAAACATCCATTTACCTTGTAGTAGAGGCTTTCTTAAACATTTTCTAGTGTTCTTTTCTGAGACATATCAATGAGAATTTTTGTTGTAATGCTATTTTTAATTCTCTCTGTGTGTGTATGTGAGATGGCACATGCACATGTGTGCATGTGAACAGACACAAGGATAGTATGACACATAAGTGGAACTTAGTTACTGCACTACTGCTGTCAAGAGACACCATGGCCATAGAGACTTTTATAAAAATACACTTTTTAAAATATTTATCATTACATTTATTTTTATTGGATATTTTTATTTACATTTCAAATGTTATTCCCTTCCACGGTTTCCCATCCATAAGCCCCTTTTCCCATCTTTCCTCTCCCTTCTATGAGGGTGTTCCCTCTCTCCAATCACCCCTCTTCCTGTCTCCCTGCCCTGATGTTCCCTACACTGGGGCGTGCAGCCTTGGCAGGACCAAGGACTTCTCCTCTCATCGGTGCCCAACAAGGCCATCCTCTGCTACATATGCAGCTGGAGCCATGGGTCTGCCCATGTGTACTCTTGGGTACTGCTTTAGTCCCTAGGAGTTCTGGATGATGGTATTGTTGTTCTTATTGGGCTGCGAGTCCCTTCAGCTCCTTCAGTCCTTTCTCTAACTCCTCCAATGGGGACCCCATTCTCAGTTCAATGCTTTGAGAGCATTCACCTCTGTATTTGTCATATTTTGGCTGAGCCTCTCAGGTGACAGCTATATAAGGCTCCTGTGAGCATTCACATCTTGGCTTCATCAATTTTGTCTAGGTTTGGTGGCTGTATATATATGAGCTGTATTCCCAGGTAGGGCAAGCTCTAAGTGGCCATTCCTTCAGTTTCTACTCCAAACTTTGTCTCCATATCTCTTCTTATGAATATTTTTGTCTCCCCCCCCCTAAGAAGGACTGAAGCATCTGTACTTTGATCATCCTACTTCTTGAGCTTCATGTGGTTTGTGGATTGTATCTTGGGTAACTTGACCTTTTGGGCTAATATCCACTTATCAGTGAGTGCATACTATGTGTGTTTTTTTGTGATTAGGTTACTTCACTCAGGATGATATTTTCTAGTTCCATCCATTTGCCTATGAATTTCATGAAGTCACTGTTTTTGATAGCTGAGTAATTGAGAGCTTACTTGCAGGAAAATTAGTCCATTATCATGGCAGGAAGCAGACAGGTATGGTGCTAGGAGAGTAGTTGAGAACTCTTCATCCTGATCCTCAGGCAGCAGGTAGAGAGACACTAGACCTGCTGTGAACTTTTTAAAACCTGAAAGTCCATAACATAACATAACATAACATAACATAACATAACATAACATAACACACTTCATCCAATAAGACCAGGCTTCCTAATGCTACCCAAACAGCTCCACTTCCTGATAACTAAGCATTCCAACATACAAGAGTCACTTTGTCAGGACTCTACTCATTCAAACCACAGGAAACAACTTTTAGGAGTCAGATTGCTTCTTCCACTGTGGATTCTAAAAAGGAATTCAAGTTGTTAGGTTCCATTGCAGGGACTCTTACCCACTGAACACTTTCACTGGCCCTGATTGTTTATTTTAATGCTCCTAAATAGCTTCATTTAGATGGAACTTGCACATCTTACTTTAAAAACACTCATGTGATCGCTTCTCGGCCTTTTGGCTAAGATCAAGTGTAGTAAAAACACTCATGTGTTGAAGTCCTTGTTTATGGGCAACCCCTCAGAGCCTTGGAGTCTCATCCCTCTCCCAAAACCTAACATCAGCAACTTTCATAGTCACCAAAGCCTTCATGTCTCAGCTTTGTGTTACTGGATAATCTAGTGGTAGTACAGAGATATAGTGTTGATCCTCGCCCTCCCATCCCGCCCCACCTTCCCAAATAGTCATCAGAAAAGTAAATGTGAGCAATAGTAACACTAAGTTAGCATTTCATTCCTGAACAAAGAACTATTTGCAAATGATATGTGCTGGCTAGGCACTCTCTGATTGGGTCTCATTGGTTATATCAACCTCACTGCACTACAGTGCAGGCCCAGGCCCGGAGTACTTGGCCAGGACAATACAAAATCAATGATATTTTTGTGGACTTTTCATTTCATTATACTTTGTTTTGACATTTTTTTTTTTGCGTAATTCGTCATTTGTTTTCATTTTGGGGCGCGCGTGCGCGCACACACGTGTGTGTGTGTGTGTGTGTGTGTGTGTGTGTGTGTTTGCTTTTTGTTTTTTCTAGAGAAAGAGAGGAGAGTGAGAGAGAGAACAAGAGAGGGAGAAAGAGAGAGAGAGAGAGAAAGAGAGAGAGAGAGAGAGAGAGAGAGAGAGAGAGAGAGAGAGAGAGAGAGAGAACATAAGGTTCAGAGAGTAAAGAGATGGAGAGAATCTGGGAGGAATTGGAGGAGGGAAAATATGATCAAATATTTTGTAAAAGTTTTCAAAAAATAATTTTAAAAAAAGAAAAGTGAATTTGAGACCATGAATGGTGTTACAGCAGAGACCATTCCCACATGATAGTGGGAACACATTTGGCCAAGCTATTACTATTTCTTTTTTTTTTTTTTTTTTTTGACCCAATCTGTAAGATATAATTACCCACCCAAACATACAAAGCCCAGTACCATCCATCCCTTAAGTACATTAACAACAATCTGTAAATACACAGGGCAGAATCTTAACGTCACCTGCCATGGCTTCTCACCCTCTCCCTCCAGTCTCCCTTCTGTTCCATCTCCTCCTCTTCCTTCAAACTTTTCTCCTGCCCATCCTTCCTTCTCGTCCAATGACAGTCCTCCTTATATCCTGTACCTGCTCTTCACCTGTATTTTACAAATTCAATGGGGAGAAGGTTCTGGTGAAGTCACCTGATTCTTGAGTAGTGACTAGGCAGCTGTCCTTGGGGCAGTGGAATTAACATCAAAATTCAGATAACTCCAGGGCAAACCAAAACAAAAACCATCTGGCCTTAAGCTTTTTTGTGTGTGTTGTTGGGAAACTTTTAATGAAGGCTTCTATATTTTTAGGGGTTATGGGACTATTTAGATGGTTATCTGATCCTGATTTAACTTTGATATCTTGTATCTGTCTAGAAAGTCCTCCATTTCATCTAGATTTTCCAGTTTTAATGAGTAGGCTTCTTGATTCCTTTTACTTACGTTGTTAGAAGTGTAATTATGTTTCTGTGGCTCCTTTCTTTTGGATTTGTTGTGAGAAGATTAATTTCTTGTTTTTTCTTGGGTGTAGTTTCCCTCCTTGTGTTGGAGTTTTTCCTATGTAGGGCCGAATTTGTGGAAATATATTGTTTAAATTTGGTTTTGTAATAGAATATCTTGTTTTCTCCATGTAGTGCAATTGAGAGTTTTGCTGGGTATAATAGCCTGGGTTGGGATTTTTGTTCTAGTGTTTATATGACATATGCACAGGATTTTCTGACTTTTAGAGTCTTTGTTGAGAAGGCTGTTATAAATCTGATTGGCCAATCTGTATGTTACTTGACCACTATTTCTTACTAATTTTAATATTCTTCCATTTTTCTGTGCATTGGGTATTTTGATCATTATGTGACATGAGGATTTTCTTTTCTGGTCCAATCTATTTGGCATTCTGTAGGCATCTTGTACGTTTGTGGTCATCACTTTCTTTAAGGTAGAGAAGTTTTCTTCTATAATTTTGTTGAAGATGTTTACTGGTTCTTTGAGTTGAGAATTTTTGCTCTCTTCTATACTTATTATTCTTAGGTTTGTTATTTGCATTTTGTGCTGGATTTCCTGGATGTTTTGAGTTAGGAGCTTTTTTTGCTTTTTGTGTTTTCTTTGACTGTGTTTCAATGTCTTCTATTGTATCTTCTACTCCTGGGATTCTGCCTTCTCCCTCTTGTATTCGGTTGGTGATGCTTGCATCTGGGACTAGAGTTGTTTTTCCGAGCTTTTCTGTCTCCACGATTGTGTCCCTTTGTGTTTTCTTTAATGATTCTATTTCCACATTTAGATCTTGGACATTATTTTTCTATACTTTCACCAGTTTATGTTTACCTGTATTTCTTGTTTTTCTCCATCTTTCTTAAATTGGGTATTTCTTATTTATATTTCAAATTTTAATCCCTCTCCTGGCTTCCAGGACAACATCCTACTAACCCCTCCCCCTCCCGTTTTATGTGGGTGTTCCCCTCCCCATCCTCCCCCAATTACTGCCCTTCCCCCAGCAATCCAGTTCACTTGGGGTCCAGCCTTGGCAGGACAAAGGGCTTCCCCTTCCCTTAGTAGGCTATCCATTGCTACCTATGAATTTGGAGGCCAGGATCAGTCCAGGTATAGTCTTTGAGTAGTGGTTTAGTCCCTGGAAGCTCTGGTTGGTTAGCATTGTTGTTCATATGGGGTCTCAAGCCCCTTCAGGCTCTTTCACTCCTTTCTCTGATTCGTTCAACAGAGGTCCCGTTCTCCGTTCAGTGGTTTGTTGCTGGCATTTGCCTACGTAATTGCGATATTCTGGCTGTGTCTCTCAAGAGAGATAAACATCTGGTTCCTGTCAGCCTGCACTTCTTTGCTTCATCCATCTTATCTAGGTTGGTGACTGTATATGAATGGGCCACATGTGGGGTAGGTTCTGAATGGCCGTTCCTTCTGTCTCTGTTCTAAACTTTGCCTACCTATCCCCTCCTAAGGGAATTCTTGTTCCCCTTTTAAAGAAGGAGTGAAACATCTGCATTTTTGTCATCCTTCTTGAGTTTCATGTGCTCTGTGCATGTTGGGTAATTCAACTATTTGGACTAATATCCACTTATCACTGAATACATACTATGTATGTTTTTCGGTGACTGGGTTACCTCACTCAAGATGATATGCTCCAGTTCCATTCATTTGCCTATGAATTTCATAAATTCATTGTTTTTGATAGCTGAGTAGTATTCCATTGTGTAGATGTATCATTTTCTGTATCCATTCCTCTGTTGAAGGGCATCTGGGATCTTTCCAGCTTCAGGCTATTATAAATGAGGCTGCTATGAAAATAGTGGAGCATGCATCTTTCTTCTTTGTTGGAGCATCTTCTGGGTATGTGCCCAAGAGAGGTATAGCTGGGTCTGCAGGTAGTTCCATGTCCAATTTTCTGAGGAACCTCCAGACTGATTTCCAGAATGGTTGTACTAGTCTGCAATCCCACCAGCAATGGAGGAGTGTTCCTATTTCTCCAAATGCTCGCCAGCATCTGCTGTCACCAGAGTTTTTGATCTTAGCCATTCTGACTGCTATGAGATGGAATCTCAGGGCTGTTTTGATTTGCATTTCCCTTATGACTAAAGATGTTGAACATTTCCTTAAGTGCTTCTCAGCCATTCATTATTCCTCAGCTGTAAATTCTTTGTTTAGCTCTGAACCCCATTTTTAATAGGGTTATTTATCTCCATGCAGTCTAACTTCATGAGTTCTTTGTATATTTTGGATATAAGCCCTCTATCAGTTGTAGGATTGGTAAAGATATTTTCCAAATCTGTTGGTTGTGATTTTATCCTAAAAAGTGTCTTTTGCATTACAGAAGCGTTGCAGCTTTATGAGATACCATTATTAATTCTTGATCTTAGAGCAAAAGCCATTTGTGTTTTGTTCAGGAAATATTTTCCAGTGTCCACATGTTCAAGATTCTTCCCCACTTTTTCTTCTATTAATTTGAGTGTATCTGGTTTGATGTGGAGGTCCTTGATCCACTTGGACTTAAGCTTTGTACAGGGTGATAAGCATGGATCGATCTGCATTCTTCTACATGTTGACCTCCAGTTGAACCAGCACCATTTGCTGAAAATGCTATCTTTTTTTCCATTGGATGGTTTTGGCCTTTGTCAAAAAATCAAGTGACCATAGGTGTGTAGGTTCATTTCTGGGTCTTCAATTCTATTCCACTGGTCTATCTGTCTGTCTCTGTACCAATACCATGCAGCTTTTATCACTATTACTCTGTAATACTGCTTGAGTTCAGGGATAGTGATTCCCCTGGAAGTCCGTTTATTGTTGAGGATAGTTTTAGCTATCCTGGGTTTTTTGTTATTCCAGATGAATTTTCAAATTGTTCTGTCTAACTTTATGAATAATTGGATTCGAATTTTGATTTGGATGGCATTGAATCTGTAGATCGCTTTTGGAAAAAAAAGGCCATGTTTAATATATTAATCCTGCCAATCCATGAGCATGGGAGATCTTTCCATCTAATGAGATCTTCTTCAATTTCTTTCTTCAGAGACTTGAAGTTCTTATCATTCAGATCTTTCACATATTTGGTTAAAGTCACACCAAGGTACTTTATATTATTTGGGACTATTATGAAGGGTGTCGTTTCCCTAATTTCTTTCTCGGCTTGTTTCTCTTTTGTGTAGAGGAAGGCTACTGATTTATTTGAGTTAACTTTATACCCAGCCACGTGGCTGAAGGTGTTTATCAGGTTTAGTAGTTCTCTGGTGGAAATTTGGGGTCACTTAAATATACAATCATATCATCTGCAAATAGTGATATATTGACTTCTTCCTTTCCAATCTGTATCTCTTTGATATCCTTTCGCTATCTGATTGCTCTGGCTAGGACTTCGAGAACTATATTGAATAAGTAGGGAGAGAGTGGGCAGCCTTGTCTAGTCCCTGATTTTAGTGGGATTGCTTCAAGTTTCTCTCCATATAGTTTAATGTTAGCGACTGGTTTGCTGTATATGGCTTTTACTATGTTTAGGTATGGGCCTTGAATTCCTATTCTTTCCAGGACTTTTATCATGAAGGGGTGTTGAATTTTGTCAAATGCTTTTTCAGCATCTAATGAAATGATCATGTGGTTTTTACCTTTCAGTTTGTTTATACAATGGATTACATTGATGATTTTTCCATATATTAAACCATCCTTGCATGCCTGGGATGAAGCCTACTTGATCATGGTGGATGATTGTTTTGATGTGCTCTTGGATTCAGTTTGCCAGAATTTTATTGAATATTTTTGTGTCGATATTCATAAGGGAAATTGGTCTGAAGTTCGCTTTCTTTATTGGGTCTTTGTGTGGTTTAGGTATAAGAGTAATTGTGGCTTCATAGAAGGAATTCGGTAGTGCTCCATCTGTTTCAATTTTGTAGAATAGTTTGAATAGTATTGGTATGAGGTCTTCTATGAAGGTCTGATAGAATTCTGCACTGAACCCATCTGGACCTGGGCTTTTTTCGTTGGGAGACCTTTAATGACTGCGTCTATTTCTTTAGGAGTTATGGGGTTGTTTAAATGGTTTATCTGTTCCTGATTTAACTTTTGTACCTGGTATCCATCTAGGAAATTGTCCATTTCCTGAAGATTTTCAAGTTTTGTTGAATATAGGCTTTTGTAGTAGGATCTGATGATTTTTTGAATTTCCTCTGATTCTGTTGTTATGTTTCCCTTTTCATTTCTGATTTTGTTAATTTGGACACACTCTCTGTGTCCTCTCGTTAGTCTGGCTAAGGGTTTATCTATCTTGTTGATTTTCTCAAAGAACCAACTTGTGGTTCTATTGATTCTTTCTATGGTCCTTTTTGTTTCTACTTGGTTGATATCAGCTCTGAGTTTGATTATTTCCTGTCTTCTACACCTCCTGGGTGTATTTGCTTCTTTTTGTTCTAGAGCTTTTAGGTGTGCTGTCAAGCTGCTGACATATGCTCTCTCCTGTTTCTTTCTGCAGGCACTCAGAGCTATGAGTTTTCCTCTTAGCACAGCTTTCATTGTGTCCCATAAGTTTGGCTATGTTGTACCTTTATTGTCATTAAATTCTAAGAAGTCTTTAATTTCTTTCTTTATTTCTTCCTTGACCAGGTTATTATTAAATAGAGCATTGTTCAACTTCCATGTACATGTGGGCATTCTTCCCTATTGTTGTTGAAAAACAGCTTTAGCCCATGGTTGTCTGATAGGACGCATGGGATTATTTCTATCTTTCTGTATCTGTTGAGGCCTGTTTTGTGCCCAAATATACGGTCAATTTTGGAGAAAGTACCATGACGTGGTGAGAAGAGGGTATATCCTTTTGTTTTAGGACCGAATATTCTATAAATGGACAGATGTTAAGTCCATTTGGTTCATAACTTCTGTTAGTCTGTCTATGTCTCTGTTTAATTTCTGTTTCCATGATCTGTCCATTGATGAAAGTGGGGTGTTGAAATCTACTACTGTTATTGTGTGAGAAGCAATGTGTGCTTTGAGCTTCAGTAAGGTTGATTTTATGTATGTAGGTGTCCTTGTATTTGGAGCATAGATATATTTAGGATTGAGAGTTCATCTTGGTGGATTTTTCCTTTGATGAATATGAAGTGTCCTTCTTTATCTTTTTTGATGACTTTTGGTTGAAATCAATTTTATTCAATATCAGAATGGCTACTCCAACTTGCTTCTTCAGACCATTTGCTTGGAAAGTTGTTTTCCAGCCTTTTACTCTGAGGTAGTGTCTGTCTTTGTCTCTGAGGTGTGTTTCCCATAGGCAGCAAAATGCTGGGTCCTCATTTCGTATCCAGTTTGTTAATCTATGTCTTTTTATTGGGGAATTGAGTCCATTGATGTGGAAAGATATTAAGGAATAGTGATTGTTGCTTCCTGTTATCTTTGTATTTGGAGGTGAGATTATGTTTGTGTGCTTCTCTTCTCTTTGTTTTGTTGCAAGAAGATTAGTTTCTTGCTTTTTCTAGGGTGTAGCTTGCTTCCTTGTGTTGGGTTTGACCTTTCTTATCCTCTGTAGGGTTTGATTTGTAGAAAGATATTGTATAAATTTGGTTTTGTCATGGAATATCTTGGTTTCTCCATCTATGTTAATTGAGAGTCTTGCTGGATACAGTAACCTGGGATGGCATTTGTGTTCTCTTGGGGTCTGTATGACATCTGTCCAGGATCTTTTGGCTTTCATAGTCTCTGGTGAGAAGTCTGGTGTAATTCTGATAGGTCTGACTTTATATGTTACTTGTCCTTTTTCCCTTACTGCTTTTATTATTCTTTCTTTGTTTTGTGCATTTGGTTTTTTGACTATTATGTAATGGGAGGAGTTTCTTTTCTGGTCCAATCTATGTGGAGTTCTGTAGGCTTCTTGTATGTTTATGTGCATCTCTTTCTTTAGGTTAGGGAAGTTTTCTTCTATGATTTTGTTGAAGATATTTACTGGTCCTTTGATCTAGGAGTCTTCGCTCTTCTTCTATACCTATTATCCTTCGGTTTAATCTTCTCATTGTGTCCTGGATTTCCTGTATGTTTTGGACCAGTAGCTTTTTCCTTTTTACATTATCTTTTACAGTTGTGTTAATGATATCTATGAAATTTTCTGCTCCTGAGATTCTCTCTTCTATCTCTTGCATTTTTTTGGTAATGCTTGTATCTATGGCTCCTTGTCTCTTCCTTTGTTTTTTTATATCCAGGGTTGTCTCTCTTTGTGCTTTCTTTATTGTTTCTATTTCCATTTTCAGTTCCTTTACCTGTTTGATTATGTTTTCCTGTAATTCTTTCAGGGATTTTTGTGTTTCCTCTCTAAGGGATTGATTCTACTTGTTTACTTGTATTTTCCTGCAGTTCTCTAAGGGTGTTCTATATGACTTTCTTAAAGTCCTCCATCATCATGATCAAATGTGATTTTAAATCTAGATCTTGCTTTTCTGGAGTGTTTGTATATTCAGTGTTTGTTTTAGTGGGAGAATTGGGCTCTGATGATGCCATGTAGTCTTGGTTTCTGTTGCTTGGGTTCCTGCACTTGCCTCTCACCATCAGGTTGTCTCTTGTATTACCTTGTTTTGATATTTCTAACAGTTGCTTGACCTCCCTATAGGCCTGTGTGTCAGGAGTGCTGTAGACCTGTTTTCCTGTTTTCTGTCAGCCAGTTATGGGAACAGAGTGTTCTGCTCTCAGGCGTGTAGTCATTCCTGTCCACTGGCTTTCAGCTGTCCCTGTGGGTGGGAACCAAAGGGCCTGCCCCTACTTCTCCTAGGTCCCTGTGTGCAGGGGACCCAGATGGCACTAGGTGTTTTCCACTAGAGTCAGAAATGTGGGCAGAGAGTAGTCTCCTCTGGTTTCCCAGGCATGTCTGCCCCCTCCAAAGGTCCATCTCTCCCTCCCATGGGATTTGAGTGCAGGGAGCTGTGTGACCGGGTTCACTCAAATCTGGGTGAAGTCTGGACCAAAGGGCTCCTGCAGCTTGACTGTTCCTAACTTCCCTTGCCCAGAGGTGCTATACAGTTTCCTCTTGGGCCAAGGATGTGGGCAAAGGTGGGCAGAAGTGGCGGTCTCTCCTGCCCTGCAATCTCAGGATTTACCACACTTCTGGGCGGTCAGCTCTCTCTCCCATGAGGTTTGGGAGCAGGGAGCTGCGGTCTGGGATCAGCAAGGTTCTGGCACCAGCTAAAAGCCGGAAGTGTCTGATCCCAGAGGAATTTTGCCTTTGTGTGTCCTGAGTCCACCAGGCAGGTCACTTGGGTCAGAAAAATTGGTCTTACCTATGGTCTTGGGCCTCAAGTTGCTCCTCAGGGCTGGTTTTCAGCTCTCCATGAGGGCAGCAACCAGAATGGCCTGCCCCTGCTTCTCCTGGGTCCCTGTGCACTGCTATTACTATTTCAAATGGAAAACCTGATTAACAAAATCATAGTCTACTTGTCTTATATTTTATGGGAAATGTTAAACTGGTATTTAACAAAATCATATGAAATGTGTGCAAGTAAGTCACAATCAGATACTGAAAATGGATTCTTCAGCTAAAATTCTATTGTAGGTAGTTTTATCACTGATTTCTAGTGCTAAAATCATTCTAATGAAATGTTTTAAAGGTTCACTTGTCTATGCCACCAGGGTTAAGAATCTTCTTAATGTTAAATCTTCTTTAACTTAGCTACATGCCATGCCCAGTGCTGTCAGATACTTTTGACATGTAAAACATTAAACCCATCAATAAAAATGGCAAATCGAGATTCAGAGAAATAATACTCTTGTGTTATTTGCCAAAAATACACAACAAATAAGTAACAGACTAATTAAATTATGTCCGGTTCTGAACTTAGCTTTTTTTTTATTTCATCATGCTATTTTAACAGTGCAATGTGTGAGATTGATGGGTTTTAGGCAAAAATTTTACTTTATGATCATTATGGAAATATGACTCTAGCTTTACTTAAATACAATAAACATTTTTAATTTTTCCATTGGCTTTAAGAGATCTTCAAAATCACGTACTATCTAAAAATGAGACAACACGTGTCCTTAAAATAGATAGGCATCCATCTCCATAGAGAGGGTCCACAATGGCTTTCCTAAATAGAGGAATAAATATCTCCCAAGAACCTGAACCACAACAGCTCCAAAACCAAACTCACTCTTTACAACCTTCCCTTCTCTAAAATATGATTGGCTTGTTTGATCTGAGCTTCCCTCTATCAATAAATGAGAATCATTCTCTCCTGTGTGTCCTATAGAAGAACCCTAGAGGTCACCTGTCATTCCACTTAACCCTGAATCCAAAAGTTCCCTGTGCCTGACCCCCATTCCCTATCCAGGCCACACTCTTCCCTCTACCTTGTTTTATGTCCCCAAAGCAGACTCCAAGTGGAGGGCAACAGGGATCTTGCAGGCAGTTTCAGGAAGTTGTCAGAGAGCAGTCATGCCTGTGGCCTCAACTCCACAGGACCTTGCCACTGAGATTTTGTCATAACCCTGTCAGCTTTCCCTGGTTCTGACATTTCTCCAGGTTTGACAATCATTCATTTTGTTCCATAAACAGAGGCACTAACTTCCCCATCATGTCTATCTGTCTCCTGTTATTTGATTAAAATTTGTCTCAAAATAGCTAGTTTTAATGTATCTTTCATATCTTACATTTTATTATATAAGCTAAGCACATTTGTACCACGTCTTTTTGAATGTCCTCTTTTCTTCAAGAACTTTGAAGTTCTTTCACTCCCTGGATTCCAGCAATGGCTTATTTGACTAGTCTTTAATCTATTTTCTATATTCTAATAACATCCTGTAAAAATCATATCAAATCAACTGACAAATTTATGGTTCTGTTTAAAATGGCCAATAACTAGTGACCTCTCAAGCTCCAAGCTGCTTGCGATGCCTTGTAAGTTCCACTTATCATCAGGACCACATTTGCTCATCATGGTCATTCTCAACATTACCATAAACACACCTTTGAAGCCCATGTTTTACTCATGTTTGTTCAGTAATTCAGTAGGTCAATGCTTGACTCCACCAACTCCAATTGCTTCTCTCGGAATTGATTTCCTCTATCTAAATCAATCTTCCACTCAACCTCTATTGGCTAATTCCTTCTTCCACTTCTGGATGATGGGATTTTGTTTCTAAGTGGTCTCTGGCAAATCTTTGCTGAGATTTCCTTTCAAGCTGCACTGACATTTTTTATGTAATCCCAAGACTATATGTTCACCACCATATTGACAGCATCCCTTCCTTGCTCCAGACAACAGCTTCTCTAAAGGCAATAAGCAAGTCTGCAATGGCAAACTCCATAGCACTTGACATGGAATAGATACCTAATAAAGATTTGTTGAATTAATTAAATTGGATCTCTGAGTATTCTTTCCTGAAAAGCACAAAGCACACTAATTCTTTCCTGTGTTCCTCTTGTAAAGATATCTTTGGCACAGAAATCTTTGTGGTATGCATGTTTACTGATGTGTATGCATATTTCTATTCCAAGCAGCCGTATTTTGCCATGTTTGGGTAATAGCTACATAATTCTCCCATGGAAACAGCAGTTTCTTTGTAATCGCAGTTGGTAGTTTCCTTTTATAGACTTTACAATTTGTGTGCTGTTTCTTCTATTATCAGAAATCAAATTAAGAAAAAGAATTCATCCAAAATGAGGATTCTAGGCCTGACAACTATAAATCCAAAGGTAGGAACAATTCTGTCCATGGGCAAAAAGAGCCAAGAGAGAAAGAAAACATCAGCTGTGGAATTGTCAGCTATAAAGGATGACAGTGACATTTCTGGTAGTATCTCATCTGTTAAAGATACACAGTTCAAGATCTGGCTTCTGTAAGAATTCTTTTTCAGGCCATCTGTGCTGTAACATGTTCTATGCTGGTGAATCAAGAACTTCATTTTCTCAGGCAGTTTCTAATCTTTGATAGTCATTTATACTTGGACAGATTGGCGGAGCTGTAACCAACCATAAAATATTAGTTTAAAACACATTTGTCTGTACAGTACTAAAATCCAATATTAACCATATAATGGTTTTATTGGTAGTAGGCACTAAGTTAAATTCAATCCAGAGCAAAGCAAAGCAGAATTTTTCACTCCAAGATGAAGTCTCTTAATGTGCACGTGCAAAATTTGACATTTAATTTAACAAGCATGGAGGCACGATAGGAAAGCTATCTCCGTATAGAGAGTGGAGAGCAGTGGTGCATTTTATTTGACATGGTGGATTTGCTTTCCTTTATTTTCATATTTTAATAAGTTCAATTCATGAAAGCATAATGAAAATAGAAAGATCAGTCATAATCAGGATGCGTGGACATTTGAGGATCTTGATTTAAAAAGCAGTTGCCTTGTTAAGTCTTTCAACAAAATGTAAATTAAACAGATGAAATTGACTAAAACATCGCCGATTCCCAAGGGAATGTAATCATGCTTAAATGCCAACACTAAATTAATCAGAAGAATGGAATGTGGAGATGAGAAATTTCATTTCGGGCAGCTTCATGTTTCATTAAAGTAAGTGGACATGGCAGGTCAGGTTAAGACTTTGCAAAGAACAATTTGAAAAGCAAAAGGCAAAGGTTTCCATCACAATGATGCAGCCACAAAGTCTATTCAAGCAGATCTGAAAGGTAATTCCTGTGCAGAGCAAACTCCAAAGATGATCACTTTTCCCAGACATTTCTTTTTCTCTGTGCAGAATTCTGAAAAAAAAAATATTTATATTACCATGTTCATTTCTTCCAAACAGTTTAGCTAAATTTTACATGTTCTATTTATACTGTTTATAAGCAGTCATCATCTTCTACACTAAAATAGTCTAAAAAATATATGTTGAATTTCTAATCAACACATGATATTTACTTTAGAATAAGCAGAGAAAGAGCTTAGGATGGTGAGCAAAACATTTTCATACTTCATTTGTTTGTTCAACAAATATTTTGACAGTCTATCTCTGCCATATACAGTTCCAGATGTGTGTTGTGTTCAATATACACAGGTATATACATACATGCATGCATGACAAAGTCTTTAAAATTAAAAGCTAAATTAGGTAGCAAAGCATAATAGAGTAATGGGAAGAAAACAGACTTGGATAAGAAGGAAAAGAAATACATGGTGGAGAAAAAGAAACAACCTGTGATGTAACAGGAGGTATTCAAAGCAGACCTCTCTGGAAACCAGGCTTGGAAAAGTAGAGTTTCTCAGGGATATACCTATCCCATAGATAGAGTAAGATCATTCTAGGCCAAAAGAACTGTCAGTCAAGTTGATTTCCAACAGGAGTGTCCTTTTCAATCTTGTGAAGGGGAAAAAAGCCAATGTGTTGAACAGAGAAGAGGCCACAGTATCAAGAGATAAAACTAGAAAGGTAGTGTAAGAGCACATGAAATCCCCTAGGTGGCTTTAAGAGTTTTAATTTTTACTCTATGTAATAGGAACATATGTCCCATGATTGAGCAGAAAAGTAAACACAATCCAGTTTGTTTAGCTACTGTCCTGAGAATAGACTAAGGGCAGTGAGAAAAAGACAGAAGCAGAGAATCTACTTAGAAGGCAGTTGGAATGAGTCACATGTAAGCTGCTTGTAGAGAAAAAGCTGATAATAATTGGACTCTGGATTTATTTGAAGATAGAGCCAATAGGGTTTCCTCTTTAACTGAACATGGAACATAGGAAAGAAGTGAGTCAAAGATAACTTGAAGGTATTTGGAAGAGAAGCTTAAAGTGAGACATCAACTGAGTGATCAAGGAACTCTATATAAGGTTTTAGGATGGAAAAGATGAACTCAATTTTGAACAAGTTGGGTTTGAAATTTATTTGAGAATGTAACTGGATGTGCTTTGAAAACCCAACTTAGATGTGATAATGAAAAGCTCACCAAAACTAAAATACCCTCAGACTTCCCGAGAAATTCAAAAATTCTTAGTTTTCAGTCTTTCATTTTTGGCCTCTGTTCTGAGCATGACAGCCCATCTATTAAATCCAACTACCTTATCAAACCCTCTGTTTTCCCTTATACCATAGACTCTTGTTCAGTTCAGAGACTAATCCACAATAGCCATACTTTCAGTTTTGAGTGAGAAATTATGTTAATATGTTGGAAGCAGAAGTAAGAGAACAGATATCAAGCATCAGCATGTAGACAGCAGAAATAAAGTCAGGTTCTTAAGCAATCCAGCAAAGTGACTGGGGCAGCCACACTAAAGCAGTCAGGATGGAGTTCTCAGGTGAGAGTTCCAATCCATCTTCCCCATAGATGAGGGTTTCATCTTTCCATTTCCATTATAGGCATTTTTAAGCCACGGTATAAACAATAGTGCCCTCTGTCAGAAATCGATTACCTTCCATATATTCTCAAGGATTCAATAGTTGCCTCCCTGGAACCATTCCTATACCCCACCCTCACTCTCAAGTTGATAGCTTCTTTTTCTTTAATTATTATTGTTACATTTCTATTGTATGTGTACATGCATACAATTATATACATATATCATATATATATATATGTTGAGTCTGTTTTTGTTGGTGGTGTGGATATGTGTCCAAGGCTGACCACTCTACATTGGACAAATAAGGGACCATATCCCTAGAAGGGGCTAATTCTCCTTCTCCCAAATATAGGTCATTTATTTCTTTATCTCTGTGTCACAGGACCAAGGGGACAGCCTGTTCCAGGAAAAGTAATCTCAGAGGACTCATAAACTAAACATAATATGAGACAAGGAAGTCTACATTGCTCCCAGAGTCCATTCTAAACAAGCACAAACAGCACATGAAAATTTACTAATATAATTTATATTACATCTATTGTTTAATGTAACCAATTACTTACATTCCCCCTTTCTTGAATGTTGGGAGCCTTAGGATAAAGATTAATTTTAGTACTTTTTTTACATTTTTCCAAAGTTCCTAATGCCTATCATAATATTTAAATAGTAGTTTTATTAAAGATGTTGAATCAAGCTTATTTATTACAACAGAAAGTCTTTTAAATGAAAAGGTAGGAACTATATTTTCATTGTTCTAATATAGCATAAAGTTAGGTAATGATAGATAAAATTTTATAGCATATGAATGCATCCCTCAGTTGGGAAGAATATAAAATTATTTAGCATTTATTCTAGGTGAAGCACTTCAAATGTGTTGTCCTTATTTATTTAATGTTAAATTGAGACAACCAATCCCATTATATACACAAGTATACTGAATTTTAAAGACACAACTCAGTAATTATGGCCAATATGAATCGACCCAAGACTTCATTCTTCCAGTGTCATTCAGAACTATATGAATAGTAAGTCCAACAAGTACAACATAGCATCTTTAGCCATCTACCAGGGAGACTGCTGGAGAGCCCTCAATGAAAGGTATCAAGAGGAAACCCCCTCCACCCTGTTTCTCCATTCAAAATGTTCATAGTCTATGAGGGTAACAGAAAGTTAAAGTTAGGGAAAGATGAAGGGTACAAGCTGAGAGCTCAGGCTGACTTTAGATATCCCCATATTTTACTGCCTCTTATTCAATATTCTGTGGCAAGACTACTATCACCTCTTATGACTTGGAACCAAAATTCTAATGTGAGAAAAACAAAGAAGTGTAGCTAGCCAGCTACAGACAATGTGCACAGCAGATTAGGAGGTGGATTTACAGTCGGATAGGTTGGACTCAAATCCCAGGTCTACCTCTTATGCAGTTATGACACTCACAGCAACCATCTAAACACTTTAGGCATAGTTACTGCATCAAGGAAAAGAAGGAAATAGCATCTTTCCCGTCAGATCACAGAACTGTTCTGAGGATAAAAGAGGCAATGAAGGACAAAGTGCTTCGAATCTGGGAATACAATTCTAGCTTAGTTTATCTACATAGGTTTACAATGGCTTTCCTGAAGTCTGATTTCTGTAATTTCTCTTCCAAGGGTGTAAAAGGATGAAAGAAGTCTTGGAGTTATTGCCAAGGCATCTAGGCGATTAAGACCCAGGGATGAACAAAACATTTGATATAGTAACTCTAGAGAATGGTCTCTTAAAGCACAAAATAATCTTCTAGACTTCAAATGGGAAGAAGAAAACTCTTAAAATGAATAAGACTGCAAAAAACACTTACAACAAACATGCTATAAGCATCGGCACAATTATCTGGGGGTTCTTTCTTCAAGTGGTAAAATATATTTGTCCACCCTTAATCTTTCTGGGCCAGTGGGTGGCGTTGAGTAACAGTATACTGCGATCATAACATTATGTATGTCACAGCCAGAGCCAAAAGAAGCTTTGGATACAGCAACTTATTCTCAAGAATCTTTGCCACATGGGTGAAGTCACCCAGATCCAAAAGGACATGCATAGTGTGTACTCACTGATAAGTGTACTGATTAGCTGAAACGTACAAAAAAAAAAAAAAATAGGATACAACCCACAGACAGTAAGAACTTTAACAAACAGAAAGGCTCAAGTGAGGATGCTTCAATCCCACTTAGAAAAGGGAAGAAAATAATCATGGGAGGCAAAAGGAGGGAGGGACAAAAGTAGGAGAGGGGAGGGGAAAGGGGAACAGGATCAGGTATGGGTGGGGAGGACAGGAGAGAAGCCTAGAGGGCCCAGAGAATGAATGGAAATTTGCAGCCTCAGGGGATGGGAGCTGGAAGGATCCTCTAAAAAGTACCAGAGATCCAGCAGGTGACTCTCTCTTAAGACTCATTAGAGGGTGGCCTTAGACAAAATGCCCAACACTGGGGAGAGGAAACTCGAAAAGTCCTCCTCCAGTAGATAGACAAGGCTTCAAGTGGAGGAACGGGGTTACCAACCCAGTCAAAATTTCTGACCCAGAACTGTTCCTATCTAAAAGAATAGCAGGGTCAAAATTGGAGAAGAGACTGAAGAAAAGACAATCCAATGACCAGTCCAACTTGGTAGCCATCTCATGGAAGAGCACCAAGGACTGACACTATTACTGATGCTATGATGTGCTTACAGAGAGGAGCCTAACACGGCTGTCCTCTGAGAGGCCCAGTAAGCAGCAGACTGAGACAGATGCAGATACTTACACCCAACCGATGGACTGAAGTCGGGGATCCCTATGGTTGAACTACAGGAAGGAGTGAAGATGCTGAAGGAGAGGGCAACCCCCAAAGGAAGACCAGCAGTCTTAGTTAACCCAGACCCCAAGTAGTTCCCAGATACTGAGTCGCCAACCAGGCAGCATACACCGTCTGGTCGAGGTCCCAGCTCATACATAGCATAGCACATCTGGCCTCAGTGGGAGAAGATTCACCTAATCCTCCGGATTGAGGCCCCAGGGGATGGGGAGGCCTGCTGTGGGGGAATACCATCTCAGGGGGAGAAGTAATTGGATAAGGAACTGTTGGTGGGGGAAAATGGGGTCAGGGGTGGGGAGGGACGCAATTGCTGGAATGTAAATAAAGTAAAACAAACAAAATAGTAAAAAAAAATTCTTTGCTACAATCAACATTGGAATCTCTAATGGAAATAGACCATATGGAACTAAGATAATCTTTTCCAACAATGTCACCTTAGAGTACCCACCCTCCAGCTAACCTACTCACTACATGTGGATGAAAGAACACACCACGATCACCAAATCCTGGTCCCGTCTGATCAATCCCAGACCTAATTGCTAACTCAACAATCACGGCTTCACCACATCATTGTTTAAAATAAAGCTAAGTTTGTAGGTAATTTGTTACGTAGCAAGTATTGACTGGTAACAGCCAAGTCTGAGAAGAAAATTTTCAGTGGTATTCATGTTGTTATTATACCTATTATATTCTGTCTCTAGAAACTTAAGATCTGCTAGCTATGGAAGTTGGCTTGGGGATAATCAAGCAAGATCCTCTTTTACTTCGGAACTCATAAGCTCAGATTAATCATATGAGGAAATCTGAAATGCCCATTGTACATTGAGTTGCTCACAACTCAACCTCTAAGGAGGAGCAGAAATAAACCATTGAGACAAGAACAGAGAAGGAGCAGTAGACTCTACAGAGGCTGAAAGCCTCATGGAAAGAAATGCAATAAATACTTCATCCTTCAGTGACCCATTCACTTGCATGGGGACTCAGCACAAACACTAATCTCACAACATAATGAAGCAAAGCCCATGTTCTGCCTACCCAGTGGAAAGTGAAATTGCAATGCGCCTGCATTGTAAATCAATGCCTTTCTAACCTTGCTTGTTAGCAGCAAATGTAGAATTTCCATTTGCCACCATTTCTTTAGAGTTCATGCATTAAAAAGATTACTTATGTAGTATTCTGATTCATTCAATTCATTGTCAAGACTCCCCAGAGCTTGCTGAGCTTCCTGGTCTAAACAGATTTTTATAAGTAATAAAGTTTAGATCATTTTTAAAAATCTATTTTATTGTTATTTAATCTTTTTTTACACTACAGTTATCCCCCTCCCAATCTGCCCTCTGACTATTCCTCACCCCATACCTCCTGGGCTGTCTCCAAGAGGATGTCCCTATCAGCCCACCCCCACTCCACCAGGCCTCCCCACTCCCTGGGGCCTCTAGTCTCCCCAGAGTTAGGTGCATATTCTCTCACTGAGGCCACACCAGGCAGTCCTCTGCTGCATGTGTGTCAGGGGCCTCTTATTACCTGGTATAAGCTGTCTGGTGATTCAGTGTCTGAGAGATCTCAGGGTCCAGGTTAGTTGAGACTGCTGGTCTTCCTATGGGGTCACCCTCCTTCTCTGCTTCTTCCAGCTTTTTCCTTATTCAACCACAGGAGTCCCTGGCTTCTGTCCATTGGTTGGGTGTAAGTATCTGCACCTGACTCTTTCAGCTGCTTGTTGGGGCTCTCAGAGGGCAGCCATGCTAGGATCCTGTCTGTGAGCACACTATAACATCAGTAATAGTGTCAGGCCTTGGAGCCTCCCCTTGAGCTGGATCCCAATTTGAAGCTGTCTCTGAACCTCCTGTCTCTCAGACTCTCCTAGATTTCCATCCCTGCAGTTCTTTCAGACAGGAACAATTATGGGTCAGAATTGCTGAGTTTGATTATTTCCTGCCATCTACTCCTCCTAGGTGTGCTTCCCTCTTTCCTTCTAGAGCTTTCAGGTGTACTTTTAAATTGCTGGTATGAGAACTTAATTTCTCTATAGAGGCAGTTAATGCTATGAATTTTCTTCTTAGCATTGCTTTCATTGTGTCCCATAAGTTTGGGTATGTTATGTCTTCATTTTCATTAAATTCTAGAAAGTACTTAATTTCTTTCCTTTTATTTTCCATGAACCAGGAATCATTAAGTAGAGAGCAGTTCAATTTTTATGAGTTTTTAGACTTTCTGTTGTTGTTGAAGTCCAGCTTTAACCATGCTGATCTGATAAGATACAAGGAGTTATTTCAATTTTCTTGTATCTATTCAGGCTTGCTTTGTGACTGACAATAAGGTCAATTTTGGAGAAGGTTCCATAAGATGTTGAGAAGAAAATATAATTTTCGTATTTAGGTAAAATGCTCTATAGATATCTGTTAGGTCCATTTGATTCATAACATTGGTTAATTTCATTATTTCTCTCTTTAGTTGCCTGGATGACCTATTCATTGGTGATAATGGAGTATAGAAGTCTCCCACAATATACAGTGTGCCATTTAAGCTTTAACAATGTTTCTTTTAGAAATATGGATGCCCTTATGTTTATGGCACAGATGTTCAGAATTGAGATGTCATCTTGGGAAATTCTTCCTTTGATAAGTATGAAGTGTCCTCCATTTGACTAAATTTCATTGAAAGTTTATTTTCATTGTTCTATTTTCAATAGCTATTAGAATGGCTACTCCAATTTGTTTCTTCAGTCTGTTTGCTTGGAAAACTTTTTTCTAGCCCTTTACTCTGAAGTAATCTCTATAATTATTACTGAGTTATGTTTCTTATATGCAACAGAATGATGGGTCCTATTTTTTTCATCCATTCTGTTAGTCTGTGTCTTTTATTGGGGAATTGATTCCATTGATGTTGAGACATATTAGCAATCAATGATTACTAATACCTGTTATTTTGATGTTCATGGTGGTGGTAGTGGTGGTGGTGGTGGTGGTGGTGGTGGTAGGATTTGTGTGTGCACCTGTGCACGCCCACACACACACACACACACACACACACACACACACACACACCCCTTAGGCTGGACAATGACACTCAGGGGACAGTGCAAGTCTTCGAGCAGCTGGGTATACCCATAAGAACATGGCAGGTAGGGGAATGGGGCAGAGAGAGAGAAGGATCTTACCTGTATGTTTCTGGTTCAGCTCACCTGATGAAGACAGGAAGAGGTGGACAAAGAATGGAGCACCTGGGGGACATCATGTTGCTTAAGGCAGCTGGGGGTGATCCCAGAGGACTCCAAGAACTTTCCTTTAAAAAAATTTGTGATAAGGACACTGAAGTTAGTTCTCTACAATTGATGGCTTCTGGTGGGGATATGGGAGGAGACTGCCTCAGTTTTATTTAAGGGGCAGGCAACTGAAAGTTTGACCATGCTCCAACAAGTATAAATATAAAACAAATTGAACATTTTTTCTACTTTTTTAATTTCTATTGCTATTAAAGAGGTGTGTCACAGGATGGGAAGTAGATATGGAAGGACTGAGAAATAAGTGTAATTGGAATCAAAGAATCAATAAAAATAGTATTCTAAAAAAACACACTGCAGCTAAAAATGCTAATATAAATCTGATTATTATTATTGTGGAAATCACATCAACAAAGTTGCCTGTTATAGCATTGTCACAAACATTAAATTTGAAAAGAGACAAGCATAATCTTAATACAGTAATTTACAACAAAACAAGAAATGAATCAACATTAATCAGATATCTAAAATAAAAATATGTTCAAAACTTTGTTCCTGACTCCACTGATAGATAAAAACAAAAGGGCTTCTCATATAAAGCAGTTTATCAATAATAAGAATACAAATATGAACCACACCTGCCAGAAAGTCAGGGAAGTTGCCTCCAGATCTTCTCTTCTCTCTGTGTTCCCCCAGATCCAACCCCAAAGTTTCATCTTCATCTGCAGTACAACATCTGTGGCAATTTTCTCTGCTTCCATTCCCTATGGATCTCACAGACATTCTTCGAATCAACCCCTCTCATTGCTTCTTCCCATCCTCCAAGCCTAACAGATACCCCTTGCTCCAGCAGGGAAACAAGTAGGCTGACAGTAGATCCATACCACTCCTTCTCCCCCAAACCTAATCCCCTAGTTTCATTCCCAGCTCTGTAGCAGGAAACCTGCTGTGGTCTCCTTTTCCTCTCTGACTCCATCCCCAAGATATCACAAAAACTCTTTCTTCCAACCTTTCCTCCCCCAACTCATCCCAGTATCCCAGAGTCCAAAACTATCACACATTCCTTGTGTATACACCAGCTGATCAGGCCAGAAAAACAGGTCACACAACGCATCACACTCTCTAAAAATCCATAGAGCAAATAGGAACAAAACACTTACCTAACAAATACAAATTCAGAAATCACCACCTAGATTGATAATCATTCAAAAGCCAGATGCCTAGATGACAACATAAAATCACAAACACATAAAGGCCAATGTATCTCCATTAGAGCCCACCTAGCCTACCACAACAGACCCTGACTACTTCAACAAAGCTGAACACACACACACACACACACACACACACACACACACACACACCTTAAAACCATCTCTAGCAAGATAAAAGAAGAAATCAATAAATCCCTTAACAAAAATCCAAGAAAACCCAAAAATTTTATGGAAATCAAGTGTTCAAGACCTAAAAATAAAAATTAAATCAGTGGAAAAAAATACACAAACTGAGGGTATTCAAGAAATGAAAAACTTAGTAATTTAAACAGTAACTACAGAGGAAAACTTCACCAACACAATATAAGAGATAGAAGAGAGACTCTTAGGCATTGAAGATACAATAAAAGAAATGGATACATTTGTCAAAGAAAATGTTAAATCTAAAATACTCCTGGCACATAATATACAGGAAATCTAGGACATTAGGAAAAAAGCAAACATAAGAATAATATGAATAGTGGAAGGAGAAGAATCCCAACTCAAAGGCATAGAAATTATTTTCAACAAAATCATAAAAGAAATTTTTCCTAACCTAAAGAAAGCCTATAAAGGTAATAGAAACATACAGAAAACCAAATAGGTTGGACCAGAAAAGAAAGTTCCCTGCCACATAATAATCAAAACACAAAACATACCAAACAAAGAAAGAATATTAAAAGCTACAAGGAAAATAAAAGACCAAGTAACATATGCAGACAAATCTATTATAATTACATCTGACTGTTCAATGGAGAATCTGAAAAGGGTCTGGGCAGATGATTTGCAAACTCTAGGAGACCACAGATCCTTGCCAAGATTACTGTACCCAACAAACTTTCAATCACCATAGATAAAGAAAATAAGATCTTCCACAGTAAAGTCAAATTTAAACAACATCCATCTACAAATTCAGGCATACAGAAAGTGCTTGAAGGAAACATCATACCTAATGAGATAACTACACTCATGGAAACACGGGATATAAATAATCTCACACCACCATAATCAAAAGAAAAAACACACACAAACACACATAAGCATACACATACATACATTACTACTACCAGCAGCAGCATGACCCCCAATAATAGTAACAAAATAACAGAAAATATAACTGGTCATTACTATCTCTAACATCAATAGTCTCAATTCTCCAATTAAAAAGCACAGACAAGCAGAAGAAATATGAAAACAGGATCCATTCTTCTGCTGCATACAAGAATCACACCTAAACATCAAAGATAGATATTACCTCTGAGTAAAGGGTTAGGAAAAATATGCCAACAAAATGGACCTAAGAAGCAAGTTGGAATAGCCATTTTAATATGTAACAAAATAGACTTCAAGCAAAAACTAATCTAAAGAGATAGGGAATGATACTACATACTCATCAAAGGAAAAATCCAGCAAGATTACCCTTAATTTTTAACATCTATGCCAAAAACAAAAAGGGCATCCACCTTTCCAAAAGAAACACTATTCAGCTTAATTCACATATTAACCCTCGCACACTGATAGTAGGAGACTTTAATGTCTGACTCTCACCAATAGATACCCCACACAGACAAAAACTAAATGAAGAAATACTAGAGCTAACTAATATTATAAATCAAAAGAACCTAATAGATATTTACAGAATATTACACCGAAATACAAAAGAATATACTTTCTACTCAGTGCCTCACAGAAATTTTTGGTCCAAAGAGTACAATGTATACGTGTGATCCAAAATCGAACAAATACACAGATATAAGGTAAGTCTCAGTAGTTATAAAATAATTAAAATAACCCCCTTCAACCTATCAGATCACCACAGATTAAAGCTGGACATCAATAACAGAAACAACAGAAAAGTTACAGTCTCATGAAAACTAGACAACTCTCTACTTAATAATCACTGAGTCAAGAAAGAAATAAAGACAAAAATTAAAGGCTGTTTAGATTTCAGGGAAAATTAATACACAATATACCCAAATTTATGAGACACAACAAAAGCAGTGCTGAGTAAAGTTCATAGCATTAAGTGTCTACACAAAGGAATTAGAAAGATCTCATACTAACAACTTAACAAAGATCTAGAACAAAAATAAGCAAACATTCTCAAAATGGCAGAAAATAATTAAACTGAGAGGTGAAATCAATCAAATATAAAGAAAGAAACAATACAAAGAATCAATGAAATAAAGATTGTCTTTCTTGAGAAAAACCAACAAGGTAGACAAACTCTTAGCCAGACTAACTAAAAGGCAGAGAGACAGTATCCAAATTAACAAAATCATAAATGAAAAAGGAAACATACGAGACACCCAGGAAATCCAAAGAATCATTAGGTAATACTTCAAGATACTACATTCAATATTATTGGAAAAACTAAAAGAAATATGCAACTTTCTTGATAGATACCATTTACCAAAGTTAAACCAAGATAAACAATTTAAATAGACATATAACATCTAAGGAAATAGAAGCAATCATTAAAAGTGTCACTGCCCAAAAAAAATGCTAGGGACAGATGGTTTGAGCACAGATTTCTGCTTTTAAAAAGGAGGTAATACCAATAATCCTCAAATTATTTCATCAAATAAAAACAAGATTATTACCAAATTCATTTTACAAAGCTACAGTCACCTTGATACTCTAACAAAACAGTCAACAAAGAGAATTACAGACCAATGTCCCTGATTAACATTGATGCAAAAATATCAAATAAAATCTCACAAGCCAAACCTAAGAACGCATCAAAAAGATCACCCACCATGATCTAATAGGTTTCATCCCAGAAACTTAGGATAGTTCAACATATGGAAATCTGCCAATGCAGTCAACTATGTTAACAAACTGAAAGAAAAACGCTACATGATAATCACATTAGGTGCCAAAAAATGTCTTTAAAAAATCAACACTGTTTGATGATAAAAGTCTTGGAGAGATGACAGATACAAAAGACATACCTAAGTGTAATAAACACAATTTAGAGCAAGCCAATAGCCAACATCAAATTAAATGGAGGGAAACTCAAAGCAAGTCCATGAAAATCATGAACAAAACAAAGCTGTCCATTCTCTATGCATCTATTCAATATAATGCTTGAAGTGCTAGCTAGAGCAATATGACAACTAAAAGAGATCAAGGAGATACAAATTGGAAAGAAGGAAGATATTGGAAAGTATCACTATTCACAGATGACATAATAGTATACATGAATGATCCAAAAAATTCTACCAGGAACTCCTATAGCTGATAACCACCGTCAGCACACATACAAGATAATTCAAAAAATGTAGTAGCCCTCCTATATACAAATAAAAAATGGGCTGAGAAGAAAATCAGAGAAACAACAAATTCCACAATAGCCACAAAGAATATGAAGTATCCACGTCAAACACTTTTACAGAAAAACCTCAAATCTTTGAAGAAAGAAATTGAAGAATACACCAGAAGATATAAAGATCTCCAAAATTCATGAATCAGTAAAATTAATATAATAAAAATAGTCATCTTACCAAAATCAATCTATAAATTCAATGCAGTCACCAGCAATATTCCAACACAATTTTTATAGACCTTGAATAAGCACTACTCACCTTCATATTAAAAACAAACAAGTGGGGTTGGGGATTTAGCTCAGTGGTAGAGCGCTTACCTAGCAAACGCAAGGCCCTGAGTTCGGTCCCCAGCTCCGAAAAAAAAAAAACAAATAAAAACAAACAAACAAAGAAACAAAAACCCAGGATGAATAAAACAATGTTGTTCAATAAAAGAACTTCTGGAGATACTACCATTCTTGATATCAAGCTTTACTAAAGAGCTATAGTAATAAATACTATATAGTATTTCATGAAAAGGACATATTGGTTTATGGAATAGAATTGAATCCCATATGGAAATCCACATATCTATGGACACTTGATTTTTGATAAAGAGGATAGAACTATAAAATGGAGGAAAGAATGAATGCATGTTCAACAAATAGTGCTCGTATAACTGAATGTATACATGTAGATGAATAATAATAATAGATCCTTATCTGTCACCCTGCCTGAAACTCGAGTCCAAGTGCATCAAATACTTTAACATAAAACCAGATACCCTTAATGTGATAGAAGAAAAATAAAACTATCCTTAAACACATTGGCACAGAGACATCTTCCAGAACAAACCAGCAATTGATCTATCAAAAAGTAACATCATAACATTCTAAAGAAACAGAAAGAGCTAGAATAAATCATCCTGAGGGAATTGAAACCCAGAAAAATGATCATGATATGTACTCACTTATAAGTGAAGGTTGACTAACCCAAGAGGTCCCTGCACCAAAATCCGGTAGGGGAGAGAGCTGAATACCCAGAAGTTTGGACAATCCTGAGACTGCAGGACAGTCTGCCAACTCTGCCCACCTCTCCCACATCCCTGGCCCAAGAGGAAACTTAAGTGACCCCAAAAGTTCCACCAAAAACTACTAAAGCTGATAAACAACTTCAGCAAAGTGGCTGGGTATAAAATTAACTCAAACAAATCAGTAGCCTTCCTCAAGGATAAACAGGCTGAGAAAGAAATTAGGGAAATGGCACAATAGTCTCAAATAATATAAAATACCTCAGTGTGACTTTAACCAAGCCAGTGAAAGATCTATATGACAAGAACTTCAAGTCTCTGAAAAAAGTAATTGAAGATCTCAGAAGATGAAAAGACCTCCCATGCTCATGGATTGGCAGGTTTAATATAGTAAAAATGGCCATTTTTCCCAAAAGCAATCTACAGATTAAATGCAATCCTCATCAAAATTCCAACTCAATTCTTCAAAGAGTTAGAAAAAGCAATTTGCAAATTCATTTGAAATAACACAGGATAGCAAAAACTATACTCAACAATAAAAGAAATTCTGGGGGAATCACTATCCCTAATCTCAGGCAGTATTACAGAGCAATAGTTATAAAAAATTGTATGGAATTGGTACAAAGACAGGTAAGTAGATCAGTGGAATAGAAATGAAGGCCCAGAAATGAACCCACACACCTATGGAGGGTCACTTATCTTTGACAAAGGAGCCAAAACCATCCAATGGAAAAAAAGATAGCATTTTCAACAAATGGTGCTAGTTCAACTGGAGATCAGCATGTAAAATGCAAATTGATTCATTTTTATCACCCTGTACAAAGCTTAAGTACAAGTGGGTCAAAGACATCCAAATCAAACTAGATACACTCAAACTAGTAGAAGAAAAAGTGGAGAAGAATCTCTATCACATGGGCACTGGGGAAATTTTCCTAAACAAAACACCAATGGCTTATGCTCTAAGAACAAGAATCGACAAATGGGACCTGCAAAAGTTTCTGTAAGGGAAAGGGCACTGTCATTAAGATAAAATGGCAACCAACAGATTGGGAAAAGATCTTTACCAATTCTACACTGATAGAAGGCTAATATACAAAATATACAACGAACTCAAGAAGATAGACTCCAGAGAGAAAATAACTCTATTTTTAAAAAAAATGAGGTACAGATCTAAACAAATAATTCTCAGCTGAGGAATATCAAATGGCTGAGAAGTGTCTAAAGAAATGCTCAACATTCTTAGTCATCAGGGAAATGAAAATCAAAACAACCCTGAGATTCCACCTCACACCAGTTAGAATGGCTAAGATCAAAAACTCAGGTGATAACAGATGCTGGTGAGAATGTGGAGAAAGAGGAACACTCCTCCATTGTTGGTGGGATTGCACACTGGTACAACCACTCTGGAAATCAGTCTGGAGGTTCCTCAGAAAATTGGACATTACAATACTTGAGGACCCAGCTATACCTCTCCTTGGCATATACCCCAAAAATGCTCCAACATACAAAAAAGACACATGCTCCACTATGTTCATAGCAGCCAGAAGCTGGAAAGAACCCAGATGCCCTTTCATAAAGGGATGGATACAGAAAATGTGGTACATCTACACAATGGAGTATACTCAGCTATCAAAAATAATAACTTCATGAAATTCATAGGAAAATAGATTGAACTAGAAAATGTCATCCTGAGTGAGGTAACCCAATCATAGAGTGCACACATGGTATGCACTCACTGAGAAATGGATTTTAGCTCAAAAGCTTGAATTACCCAAGATACAATCCATAGATCACATGAAGTTCAAGAAGAGGGATAACCAAAATGCAGATGCTTCTGTCCTTCTTAAAAGGGGGAACAAAAATATTCATAGGAGGGGATATGGAGGCAAAGTTTGGAGCAGAGATTGAAGGAACAGCCATTCAGAGACTGCCCCACATGGTCCCCATATATATTCAGCCACCAAGACTAGATAAGATGGAAGAAGGTAAGAAGTGCATGCTGACAGGCACACGATATAGAGGTCTCCTGAAAAATACAGCCAGAGCACGTCAAATACAGAGGTAAATGCTAACAGCAAACTACTGAACTGAGAACAGGACCATTGTTGGAGGAATTAGAGAAAGGATTGAAAGAGCTGAAGGGGCTTGCAGCCCCATAAGAACAACAATGCCAACCAACCAGAGCTCCCAGGGACTAAACCACTACCGAAAGACTATACATGGACTGACCCATGGCTCCAACTGCATATGTAGCAGAGGAAGGCCTTGTTGGGCACCAATGGAAGGGGAAGCCCTTGGTCCTGCCAAGGTTGCACCCCCAATGTAGGGGAATGTCATAAGGGGGGCATGAAGACGCAGTAGATGGAGAGGGGAACACCCTTATAGAAGAAGGGGAGGGCCATGGGATAGAGGGCTTGAGTCTGGGAAACCAGGAAAGGGAATAATATTTGAAATGTAAATTTAAAAAATCCAATACAAAAAAAGATTATAGACTTCTTTAAAAAAAAAAAAGTAAATATTAGCTGTGCCATAAAGGATAATCATGATACAATCTACACAACCTGGGGTGAGAGGGAACCTTGAGTAACAAAGAAGGCTCAATGAGGGATACATGGCTCTCCATAGGAAAGGAAAATAGAGTAGATTCTGTGGGTGAGCATTTTTCAGGGATGAGATAGAATCCTTATGACCTGGGAGAAAAGTCCCAGGGATCTGCAAGAATAACTCTAGGTAATACTCCTAGTAATTGGGGATACAGAGCCTAAATTGGCCATCTCTTTTGACCAGGCAAGACTTCCAGTGGAGTGATTGGGCCAGAACCCAGCCACAATACCTTTGAACTAAAATTTGTCCTGCCTGCAAGATGTGTGTGGGTAAAGGCAATGCTGAAATTGTAGAACTAATGACTGGTTGAACTTGAAACGCATTCCACAAGAGGGAGCTCACACCTGAAACTGCCTGGATGACTAGGAATTATAGGCAGGATAGCCCAGAAACCCAGGACAGAACCAAATATGACTGGCAAAAAGACAAGTCAATAAAATTACTCCTAAAAATATTCTATGCTCATAGGCAGGAGCCTAGCATAGTCTTCATCAGACAGGCCTCATCTGGCAACTGATAGAAACAAATGTAGAGACCCACCACCAAAGATTTGGTATAATTTGGAGAATCCTGTGGAAGGGGGATAAAAAGGATTGTAGAAGCCAGAGGGGTCAGGGACACCACAAGAAAACTGACCATAGACCTGGGCTCAAAGGGGCTCACTGAAACTGAACCAACAATCAGGGAGCCTGCATTGGTCAGACCTGAGCCCTCTGCATATGTTATGATTGGTAGCTTGATCTTGTGTTACTCCTAACAATGGGAACAGGTACGTCCCTATCAGCTAGATTTTTGAAAATTAATTAACCCTACATTAATAAGGGTTCTCAAATGCTTAGACATCCCTTCTACCTCACAATCCAAAGGTAGGAGAGAAAAGATGGTAAACAGGACAGGAGGATATGAACCTGTTTAGATGTAGTTCTTTGGAGCGATTCCAGTCTCTGTTGTCAGAATACCAGAAATCCAGTTCAGTAGTGTGAGGATACCAAACACAAATCAGCAGCAATGGCATGATCCAACAGAAACAGCCAGGCCTCCACTGAATCAGCATGAGTCATCGGGAGTGACCAGAATAATCAGTCAGGACTCCACCATGCTCTCTCAACAAATTGAAGGCTCGAGACACAAGACCAATGAAAAATTACAATGCTAGCCATGCAAGCACCGTATCACTTTCTGTTGAGTCCTATTTATACTCTCTCCAAACGTCATGTATCTATCACCCCCATGGGTCTTGCTTCAGCAAAATATCTCATGAGTCTGCATCACATTTCACAACCAGAAATACCTACTCATGTCTCTGAGGAAACTTACTCTGTCTGCTTTGGGGGACTCTTCCTCCTACTGGTTTGCTTTGACCAGCCTTAGTGTAAAATTTGAAATTTTTAGGTTTTAAATCTCGGCCCATGCCCAGACAGAAAACACCAAGCCACCATGGTTTCATGAGAAGAGGTTTAATGAGAGAAGAGTAGAAGAGCGGAAAGGTGGCCAGCCATGGGCACGTGGGGGACGGGGGATGGGGATGGAGGAAAGAGCAGTGAAGAACAAAGAGCAAGAGGGGGTAAGAGGGGTAAGAGAGGGCAAGCAACCCCTTTTATAGTGTCAAGCACAGCTGGCTGTTGCCAGGCAACTGTGGGGGTGGATCATAGACAGAATATCAACATTCCTCCATTTTGCTTTAATTAAAAAGGAAAATTAGAGACAATGGTGGAGCAAGAATTGGGTCGCCATGATCTCTGAGTACTTCCTGCTTGCTTTGGGGTGATATGTCTCTAGGGAACTTAGAAAAATGAGTATGGGATATTTGTCCAGTCTTAGAGTTGGCTATTTCCTTGTTGTCCAGGGTCTGTGAAACCATCTGCAGGTAGGTCAGAAGGACCAGGTCCAATAGAAGCGTCTGTGTCTCTGAGAGGAGATTGGAACATCTGGAGGTCGTTTCTCTGGAGCTGTCCTGGGTGTAGTAAGTGCCTAGACTTGACAAGATTCTGGAACACACATATATATTTATTATAGGTGGAGAATAAGATTAAGCATGTTTGGGAGAAAAGAAAATTTTTCTTAGATGTACATTTGAAGCCCAGAGGAATTCCACCCTTTGGAATAGGTAGTAAGTGGGAACTTTAGGCAGATGTACTTATCTGAATGGAGTCTATTGGTCCATAAGAGGCAGGTCTGAGTGGGTTTCCTGTAGCTTACAAGTTTATAAAAGAGATACTAGCATGAGTCAACAACATGAACAGTTTAAGATCTGCAGAACAAGGGAGAGGCTCAAGACGTGGGCACAGGCATACGCAGCTGGGACACTGGTGCGCATAGAAAGAGCTCACTTGTATGAGGGTCTTATGGGTCACATGCGTGGGGGAAAGCAGGCCTCACAGACAGGGTTCCTGAGGAATGGGATCAGACATGCTTCTCACTGGCACAAACCAGGAGCTACAGCAATGGGGAAGGAAGATGGGAGAGGCCTGGGGAAGGGGACAGAAAGAGATATTGTTTTCTGGTTAGTATAAATTAGACCAAAACATCCCAAGAAATGGGGACAGGCTGCGAAGACTAATAGACCTGTGGGTGAGAATAGGGATTAATTGCCCGGACCAGTGCTGGGGCTAGATTTAGAGCCGGTGCTCCTGAGTCAGAGAGCAGTCTATCCAGGCCTGGCCTGGCATTAAACTGTCTCAAAAAGAGAGAGAGAGAAAGTCTCAACCAAAGGAAAAGTTCCTAGAACGAGTGTCAGTGAAAGGATCTAGCCCCAGGGGCAGCACAGGTAGCTCCAAGTTCAAGAAAGCTCCCCTGAAACCATGTGTACACTATGGAAAGTCAAGCTCTGAGGTAAAGAAAGTGCACAGAGGTTGAGTAGGTACCACTCACCAGCACATGCTTAAAGAGGGCGCTATCCTTGGCAGGCAGCTGTAAGCAGGGCATTATGGTGATGGGGAGGCCTGCTGGGGTGGTGTAAGTCCTGAGTCCCACAGTAGCCAGCAGGTGGTGGTAGTCCGATGGCATAAATGGTGGGGCAGCATCCCTGTGATGTGTGCAGAAGTGACAGCAGATGTAATGGCAGGGCCCAACAGCAGGATGGGCGGCGGCGATCCTGGGTCATGTGTACAGAAGTGGCATACATCTTCATTTTTCCTCACCACAGCCAGCGGGAGAACACTGATCACGGTGAACGGCTGTGACTGCGCCCCAGGTCCACTGTTCCATCCATCTCCACCGAAGCTCTGCGCCCCAGACCTGCGGTGACCCAGGGCAGTCTGGGGGCCGCTGCAGGCAGCAGAGGCATGCGGTGGGAAAGATCTATCTTCCGCCCCATTGTCGTCAGTGAGGTGGCGGGGGCGCCAGGCCATGTGGGCATGGGAAGATCATAAACCCCATCTGTGTAATCCGAGTCTCAGCACCAAAGTTAGGTTTTAAATTTCGGTCTGTGCCCAGACAGAAAACACCAAGCAACCATGGTTTCACTGGAGAGGTTTAATGAGAAAAGAGTGGAAGACCAGAAAGGCCGCCATGGGCACATGGACGCGGGGATGGGAAGGGGACAAGAGCAGTGAAGAACAAAAGAGCAAGAGGGGGTAAGAAGGGAGGAAAAGAGGGGTAAGAGAGGGCAAGCAGCCCCTTTTATAGTGTCAGGCACAGCTGGCTGTTGCTAGGCAACTGTGGGGCAGAGCACACCTGGCTGTTGCCAGGTAGCTGTGGGGGTGGACCATAGACAGAATACCAACAGATATGGCATGTTTGATTGATATTTCTGGGAATTATGTCCCTTTTTGAAGAGAAACTGGGGAGGAGTGAATCAGGAAGAGAAAAGAGGTAGGGGGAAAGATATTGGGAGCAGTAAAGAGAGGGAAAACTGTGGTCAGGATATAATATATGAGAGAAGAGTAAGTTAATTTTAAAAAAAAGCGAATAAAACCCAACAACATATGCAAGGACTAGCACTGGGGACAATGTGCTATGTTCCTCAGAAATATGTAATTTGACATTGGAAAATCAAGACAATGTGCAACAATCAGAGTAAAAATCAGTGTAAGGTATTATTCAGTATATAAAACAGAAGAAAATTTTAGAAACACTTGTATCAAAATGTTTTCAATAACCATTACTGGTTGGTGAGCATGTGAGAAGTATTTTGGTGGTTTTTCTTAGGCTTCTTAGGCTTACAAGGATATGTGTATCACATAATAACTCTATGGGGGCTTGTGTTTATGTATCATGAATGCTATATAAACATTATTGCTTCTCTTTGGTAAAAGCTGAAAGGACACTAGAGATAAACTAGTCAGGTTAGAATGATGCATACAAAGAAAAAGGAGAAACTGCCCCCATAAGACTTTGCTGCATGCTAGCCTGTAGGGCACTTTCTTAACCAGTAATTGATATGGTATAAACTAGCACATTGTGAGTAATGCTATGCCTGGACTGATAGTCCCCAGTTCTATAAGAAAGCAGGACAGTCTGAATGAGGAGCAAGCCAGTAACCAGCATCCTTCCATGGCCTTTATATCAGCTCCTGCCCCCAGGTTCCTGCCCTATTTGAGTTTCTGTCCTGACTCCCTCCAAAGATAAAATGTGGTATGGAAGAGTAAATCAAAAAATATCCTTTTCTTCCCCAAGTTGCTTGGTCATTGGGTTTTGGCACAACAAGCAAACCTTAACTAAGCTATCATCTATGTTGGAGGAACATTTTTAATGAGCCAGATGTGTTTGAATTTTCCTTGCTCATGTAAATAACTCTTCATCCATGCTCCTGTTAGTTACTCAACAAAAACTAACGAGTTCACCAAAATTGGAGTGGGCAGACAGCAACAAACACTGAGGAAATGCAGAGAACCATAAAGACATACTTTAAAACCTGTACTCCACCACATTGGAAAATCTAAAAGAAGTGGATAATATTTATGATAGATACCACTTACCAAATTTAAACAAAATCAAATAAACAATTTTAAATATACATATAACCACTGATGAAATAGAAGCAGTAATTAAAATTGTCCCAAACAAAAAACAGCCCAATACCAGATAATTTTGCCCCAGAATTCTACAAGACTTTCAAAGAAGACTTAAAGACAATACTCCTAAAATTGTTTCACAAAATAGAAATAAAAGAAACAATACCAAGTTAATTTTATGAGACCACAGTTACCCTGATGCCCAAGCCAAATAAAGACTCAACAAAGAGAATTACAACCAATTTCCCTCATGAAAATTGATGTAAAAATATTCAATTTCTGACAAAAATCCAAGAATACATAAAAAAATCATCCATCATGATAAATTAATCTTCATCCCAGAGATAGCAGGATGGTTCAACATATAAAAATCTGTCAGTGAAAGCCTTCGACAAAAATCCAACAGCCCTTTCATGATAAAATTCCTAGAGAGATCAGGAATACATAATAAAAAACGTTTACATAAACCCCATAGCCAATATCAACTTAAATGAAAACCAAACCAATTCCACTAAAATCAGGAACAAGACAAGGATGTCTATGAAATGAGTGGACTGTGCAGTCCACAGACAGAAGACCTGGTTTACTCTCTCCTTATCTATTCCGTATTGTATTTGAAGGTTTAACTGGAGCGATAAGGCACTGAAAGAGCTCAAAGGATGACAAATTGTAATGGAAGAAGTTGGAGTATTGTTACTTGCAGATGATATTATTGTAAACATAAGTGATCCTAAAAACTCCACTAGGGAACCCCTACAGGTGACAAGCACCTTTATTAAAGTAGCTGGATACAGTATTAACTCAAAAATATCTATTATCTTCCTATATACAAATGGAAAATGAACTAAGGAAAAAATCAGGGTGTAAGCACCCTCCCCTATAGTTACAAATAATATAAACTATCTTGTGGTATTTTCACCAAGTAAGTAAAAGATTTGCTTGACAAAACATCAAGTCTTTGAAGAAAAAAAAATGAAGAAGATATCAGAAGATGGAAAGATCTCCCATGTTCATGGATCAGAAGAATTAACATAATAGACATGGCCATCTTACCAAAGCAATCTATAGATTCAACACAATCCCCATCAAAGTTCCAACACAATTACATGCACACATTGAAAGGATAATTCTAACTTAATATAGCAAAGCAGAAAAATCCAGGATAGGTAAAAAAAAATCCTGAATGATAAATAGACCTCTAGAACTATCACCATCTCTGATTTCAACTTGTATTACTGTAATTAAACTACATGCTATTGGCATATAAACAGAGACATTGATCAGTGAAATTGTATCAAGGAACCAGATATAAATTCACCTACCTATGGATAGAGATTTTTGATAGAAAAGTCAGAAATACACAACTGGACAAAAAGGCAGCATCTTCAACAAATGGTGCATGGATATCTACATGTAGAAGAATACAAATAGATCTATATTTATGACCATGCACAAAACTTACATTCAAGTGGATCAAAGACCACAACAACTAGACACACTGAACCTAGGAAAAGAAAAAGTGGGAACACCATTGACCACATTGACAAGGAGACAACTTTCCGAACAGAACATCAATAGAAGAAACACTAAGATCAACAATTAATAAATAGGATCTCTCCCTCCCCTAGAAATGTTGCAGGTGTGGCTACTGTGCTTATGTGTATTAGTAGATGCAAAAAGGAGAGAGGCTATGTCTATGCTCAGTGTTCTGACCTATGAACATCTGAATGATTAGTAACCTAACATTCTCTGAAAAAACAAAGGTAAGCCTGAGACAATCACCAGTCCATTGCTCTATGCCCAGACAAGCTCCTAGGATGGAGAACAAGCCTGAGACAAGAAGAACCTTGCCTGGGACCATGGGCCCTGAGCAGGAGTAAGCCTGAGATAGACAACCCTGTCATTGGAACACTTGCACAGGCTGGAAAAGGAGCAAGCCCAAGATGACCACCAGACACGTGCCATGGGCCATGGACAGGGAGATAGACTGAGATGACCATTAGTCTGGAGCTATGTAGGCCTGGGTTATAGGGAGAAGACCATGCCCAGGATGACCTCTGCCTGGTGCCATGATACATGAGTGGGACATAGCACTCCTCAGACCACTCCTAAGACAACTCCATTCAGGATCCACTAAACAGAGCAGGTACATGGTGGAGAAAATGGAAGAGAAGGAGAAACAGAAGGATGTGGGCACAATGAAGAGAGGCAGAGCTGGAGACTTGGGAGTAGTGAGGATCAATGTGATGTGATTAGCCCATCGGTTGCCACAGACATCCACCTGGGACCATGGTATGGTTTTGGCCTGTGCTGCCACCAGGGACCATGTCTGAGTCATGGCCCTGGAGGACCAGGAGCATGTTACCACCAAAGACCAGGTAAATGTCTCTGGTCTGGGCTGCTGCCCAGAGACATATTGATGTCTGAGGGCTGTGCAGAACTGGCCCCACCCCTCACCTAGACATCCTAGGATAGCTAGTCTTGGAGGCACAAGAGCAGGAGAGCTGGCCTCACCCCTCACCAACTTCAGCTGTACTCAGGGGAAGAGCCCCTGAACATTGCTGGAGTTGTGGGTGAGCAGGCCAAAGGATACAAGTGTGGGAATACTGGCCCTACCTGCCTCCCTGAAGTGGTGTGCACAAGGGAGAAATTCCATCCTCCCCACTCGTACCGCATCACACGCTACCTGTGGTAGGCGGAAACCTGATCATTGTAGCAAGACAGCTGTCCCTGCCACTTATCTACTGCATCACTTGGGAGACCAGGCCCAGTACCTCAGCAAAGTAGAGCTGACCCCTGGTAGCAGAGGCATAGACTAGCCATCCATGAGAGTGCGAGCATGGGAAAGCTATCTCTAAAACTTGTCTGACATGAGGTGATGTGAGTGAAGGAGAAATATCCTCTCCTTACTCACTCCTTGCCACCTACAGCAGGCAGAAGAGCTGGTCCTGGGGCCATGAGAGCAGATGAGCTGTACTTGCCTCTCTCTTGCTGCTAGGAAAAGTGAGCTTTGCACCTTGCCTGGGCAGTACAGTAGAGGTGGCCCTAGATGTAAGGGTTGCAAGTTAGCCAGCCCTGAGAGCATAAACACAGGAGAACTGGCCCTGCCTCTTGTCTTCTTGTCCATGAGCCAATGAGGGAGAGATGCCCTCCTCCCCTCTCTCTTTCCTCACTTCCTATAGCAGGCAGGAGAGTTGGCCATGAAAGTGAAAGGACTGTCCATATGCCAGATGCAACAGACAGGAGAGCAGGCCCTGTACCTTGCCTAGGCAGCAGGGTACTACTGGTCCTGGTTGCGGGGTGGGGAGGGGTTGCTGGTGAGCCAGCCCAAAGAGCATGAGAGCAGGCTAACCAGTTCAGATATCTCTCAAGCCAGATCCAACATCTAGCCCATTGATGAACTGCTGGAGTGCATGAAGAGACAGGTCCTACAGATCTAAAACTACAGGATCTCCATGACACAAAGCAGCAACAGGATAACTGGGAGAAGTCTCAGTGAGGTTCTACTGATAGTGTAGCAGAAGTCAGAAGCCTCATACCACATCAATTAGTCATTGCAGTTAACATTTGCAAACAAAAAATATGGACAAGGGTATAGTATGGGGCACACTATGACATACTACAGCTTCCACAACAGAATTCTTTCTTTGTTAGGGAGGAGGTTGCAAGGGTGAGGGCAGGATGGGGGTAGCTGATGAGTGGGCTGGTATGCATGATGTGAAATCGCCCCCAAAAAATAAAAAGTTAAAAAATAAAAGAGTCTCATGAAACTAAAATTCTTCTGGAAGGCAAAGGACATTGTGATTAAGACAAAACAGCAGCCTACAGATTGGAAAAAGATTTTCACCAACTCCAAATCTGATGGAGGTCTAATATCCAAAATATATAAAGAACTCAAGAAACTAGATATTAAATGGCAAATAATCCAGTGTAAAAGTGAGGTACAGATCTAAACATAGAATTCCCAGTACAGGAATCTCAAATGGCTGAGAAGCTGTCAGGGAAGCAAAAATCAAAATGAACTCTGAGATTCCATCTTAAATTGGTCAGAATGTATCAGATCAATAACACAAATAACAGCTCATGCAGATGAGGATGTGGAGCAAGAGGAACACTTCTCCATTGCTGATGGGAGTGCGAACTTGTACAGTCACTGTGAAAATCAATATGGTGGTTCCCCAAAAACTAATAGTAATCAATCAGTCTCAAGCCAGCTATACGATTCTTGGGCATATACCCAAGGAGATCCCATCCTATCACAGGGACACATGCTCAACTATGTTCGCTGCAGCTTTATTCATAATAGCCAGAAACTGGAAACAACCTAGTTATCCCTCAACTAAAGATTAGATAAAGAAAATGTGATACATTTACACAGTGGAGTAATATGCAGCAGTTAAAACAAAAATTACATCATGAAATTTGCAGGCAAAAGGATCAGATTAGGAAAAGAAAATCCTAAACGAGGTAACCCAGTTCAGAAAGACAAAAATGGTATGTAACCACTAATAAGTGAATATTCTTTATTAAATCAATGATAATAAAGCTAAATCCACAGACCAATAGGTTGGGTAGAGAGGAGGACTCTGTGGATATGCATATAACTTCCTGGAAAGGAGAAATAGAATAGTTTCTATGGGTGTACTGGGGGCAGGTGGGTATATGAATGGGAGGGATCAGATTTAACCTTACCCTGGTTTTGAAGTGACCCAGCCAGTTCCAGATCTGAGTACTCAATTCAAGCCCATGTTTACCTTGTTTTCATCAGCAAATCTACAACTTAATGGAGACAAAGCTTGCCTGAAAAAATATGCAGAAATTTTTACTTTCAGGTCTTATGAGTAAATAACCCAGGCTCCTGCTGCAATAGAGCCCTCATTAGAAACCTGAGCCGAGATGCAGGCAGAGTTTCCATTATACTTTTAAATATTTAGGTTCATGGTATGTGGACCTCAATTTGTAATCTTGCCCCTGAAAATATTAGAGAAAAGTACCAACTGAAGACACCCTTTCTTGGATGCACTGTTAATGATGGATTCTGGACAACCAGTGGCTATGTATTTGGAATAAGAAGAAAGTAATGTCTGAGATGTTGGTGGCTTTCCAGGGCTAATATGAGCCATTCCCACTTAAAGGATACCATAAACCTTGCTATTTATAACAATAAACATTTCCTTTGTTGGAAGACAGATTAAAATTGTTGCCTTTGTCTTTATCAACCTTATATGAGGGTATGTAAACTCCTATCATCTGCAGAAGCATTAAGTCACCTATCAATTATCAAGAGTGAAATCTAGTTTGACATGGTCAGACTGCATGTTCTCCTGAAACAATTTATAGAACTGTGTTTATATGACCAAATCTATTTTTTCTGAGTATAAATTGGTTTTAGGAGAAATACCAGGGGACATTATTATACAAGTTAAAGAAAAAAACAAATATTGACAGTGGGCAGTGGGAGAAAGGGGAGGCAAATCAATATGTTGAAAATCAAAAGCTGCCTTGGAGCTGTGAATAAGTCTTCAACTATCAATGTAATTGTTTGGTCAATGCAGCATGATCAAGACAACTTAACTAGTGAAAATTAGTCTTAAGAAAGGTCATCCCTAAAACCAGATACCAACAGTAAGCTGAACAACCCTTCAAGCTGTAGTTACTCCAGTGAGTTCCAAAAAGAGATCGGAGTGGAACCAGATATGAGAAGGTCACAGAAAATCCACATCCAGGGTTCTAATTGGCCAAGAAAGAAAGAACACTTGTAGGGGGAAAATATGCATTTGAGAGCATTGTTCTAAATAATTTACATGAGTTTTGCCCTAATAAATGGCACTTAATGATTATTTTAATGAGGCTGTTTGGCTTTAGTTTCATTCAATTTGACAGCTTTTCTGAATACAAAATAAATGGTTAGTTAAGGTACTGGATTCTGGTTTCAGACAAAAATAACATAAGCTCCTAACTTCAAGGAATCTCTATTCTATTCAGAAATTAAGTTAACATGTTCATAAGCATTCAGACTCTAATTTTTAGACTCATATTAGAAAGATGGAGAGATCGTTTTACTCCAACGTAAGGAAAATGTATCACTGACTTTACTCCTTGCTGTAACAGAAAACCAAAAAATCTCAACTGAGGAAAATAGGATTATGTTCACTCATAGAAGACACAGCCCATTGTAGCTGGGATGTCATGTCAGCAGAAGGTTCAGAGAGTTACCTACAATCATGAGGCAGAGAAAGAGAGATACATACTGGTCCTCAGTTCCCTTCCAACTTTTTATTCTGCCTAGTATCTCAACAGGTGGAATGGAGCCACCCACAGTTAAGGTAGGACATCTCATTTCAATTAACATAATCTTAAAATTCCTTCTGACATACCAAGATGTTTTTCTCCTAAGAGATTCTAGAACATAACAAAGTGACAGTCAATATTAACCACGAAAGGGATCTAAATTAGCCTAGATTCTCATCATATGTATTATACCTAATATTGTATTAAACTCAATATTCCTGTATTGCAGTGTAGTCAACCAGCCTTCCTCTCTTCATCTCAAACAACAGCTTATAAGAAAGAGACTGGGAGTTAAATTTTTGATCAGAACTAACACAGCAAGTTGATACCACCCCTTTCCTTTGGGTACGGAAAAGAATACTCAATAGTAATCAATAAGGTGAGGCAAGAAAAACCAAATGTACTCAGACAAGTACTAAGGGAGCCTATAATTCATAAGCTCCAGGAAAGCCTAGCTAACAAAATATTCTTTTTCATTGCAGAAATTCTGAGTAAATGAGTACAAATAATATTTGTGTTCATAATTTCTTCTTCTTTCATGACTTTGCAAGGAAGACTAGCAAGGGCCAAATATCTTTATAAAGACTATTTCTTGTTCAAAACATGTTTATGATCACAAGTGTCAATATTTGTATGATTTGAAAACTACCAAAAAATAAAAATTTAGATGTTTCAAGGCATTATCCTTCATCCTTTATGTGGTATAAGCAGAGTTTTTTGAGGGAGGGGAGCTCATGAGCCTGAGAAATTTAAAAGGCAACTGGCCCCAGAGAAGTGAGTCAGCTCAGAAGTAAGAGCAGAGATAAGTTCACCTGGCTAACCTAGGCAGGGTTCCTTGAGAAAGAATGTCTGTGTTGTCTGGAATTTCAGTCTAGTCTCTGCTAATCTTCCTTCACATTGGTGCATCTTTAAGATGTATATGATTGATTAGTAAAGAACTTTTGTTGTGCCCTGAAGTCCTAGCTGTTTAGGGTAGTGAGAGTAGATAGGACTCAGCCTGTTGGCTCAGTCCTCCCCTTGGTCATGAGAGCTTGATGGAGCAATGGTCACATAGTGATTGTGATGGTTGTCAACTTGACTATGTCTGTTCTTAACTAAAGTCCAAGCAGATGGGCACATCTATGAAGGATCTTTTTTTCTTGATAGGATCATCTAAGGTGGAGAGACCCACCTTAAATATGAGCCGCACCTTCTTGTATCAGCCTACATGAATGATATGGAAGGAGGAAGTTTTTGTTCTCTGCCTGATTGTCCATACTTCCACTGGCAAGTTCATTCCTTCACTGGTATTAGAGCTTATTACTTTGGAATTCTGGCATATACAGAAGGCCACCTCAGAGATTCAGCCTTGTGGACCAAATAGCTATTAGATTCTTGAACTTTCCATCAGTATTAAACCATTGTTTCAATAGTCATACCATAGCCTATAACAAATCCTATAGATAGGTGATAGATAGATAGATAGATAGATAGATAGATAGATAGATAGATAGACAGACAGACAGACAGATAGATACATAGATACATAGATACATAGATGATAGATAGATACATAGATACATAGATACATAGATACATAGATATATAGATACATAGATACATAGATAGATACATAGATGGTAGATAGGTGAGTGGGTGAATGCATAGATGGAAATTTGCATGTAAAACAGACATATCATTCTATCAGTTCCATTTCTCTAGAGAACCCTAAAACCAATGTTTATTGATTGAATGAAGTATTGAGACTTATTGGATAATCACAGAGAAAGAATACTTTATTAAAATAACTAAAACTCAAGATGGTCAAAGCATAAAGAGTAGAAATCTTCAGAACAATCTCCTTTTGTAATTGAAAAGTGAGACTTTCCTGACTCATCAATGCTTCATTGAGGTTTATGAAAATGTCAGCATTCAGGATATATTAATGAAAATATCTCTTTTAACACTTCATTTACCCAATATTACTAGATGCTAAGACACTGACAAAAAAAATCCATGAACATGCTAGAACATGATTATCTTAAGTCAGGTCATAATCAGAGCACTGTATCAGCTAGGTATCTCCAAAATTGTTCACTTGTTACCATTTCATGTGATCTCACTTTCTCACCCCATGCTAGAAACCACAGAAATGCCTAAGTTTTCAAATAATAAATCCTGCAAATTCATCTGTGACTGTTTTCTGTCCTTCCCTGAAGTTTAATCTTTGATATGCTTTTAATAATTTATTTTGTCCAGCTCTTCTCTGAAGCCCTAGAAAACAGTTGATAAGCTTTCTGAGGACCCGATATGCTTCCCTGTTAGGTTACTACAGATTTCAGGAATCAGTATTTTGTCAAAAGGCAATTTTCTAATGATTTCAGATGCCAGAAGGGCATAGCCATTTCCTTTTAGTGCTGAGAATGTCCAAGTTCTGAGTTCTGGCCAAGTGACTTCCCAGCTAATATACAAGTGTTAGTTCCTGCTGTTTCACAAAGAATAATTGGCTTACTAAATGCCAAGAAATCTACTTCATTAAAGATACCACATTGTGATAGGAATTCTATGTCTAGCAGTCCATTTAATACTCATATAAATGAGGTGTGTGTGTGTGTGTGTGTGTGTGTGTGTGTGTGTGTGTGTGTGTGTGTGTGTGTGTGTTTGCTGTGCTGGCCACTGAACACAACAAACAAGTACCCTAACAACTGAGCTCTACTCCATCCCTGCAATAGTATTGTTTCTACTTTATAGATATAAAAACTAAGTTTCAGAGAAGTATGACATCTTAATTGAAATGTATGTCTCCAGGACTATATATAATTTTTAAATAGATGCCTAATCCATTCCTCTAGTATAAATAAAAAGTTTTGTGTATTTTGGGAGTCGTCTTTAACAACATAAAGAATCTAAAATTAAGAAATAAGCTGCATCATGTCCCATGACCTCCACTGTCTGGCTCAGGCCACCTCTCTGCCTTCCCAAGGAAACCTCCAGGGGCCCAGAAACATCTAGGTTAGATCCCTCCCTCACCAATCCCCTGCCTGCCAGGTCCATCTGGGCCACAATCAACAGAGGCAAGCACCATGCTGTTCCCAGATATCCATTGTCAGGCCCACAGCAACGCCTGCCTCCCCCCCCCCAAAGAGTCCTGATGGCAACAGAAACATCCAGTCAATATCAGGGACAGTCAGATGTCTAAAGGACAGTGAAAGAACACAATCAACAGCAGTCAGGGCTATGTGGCATGATTGGAATCCATCTATCCTTCTACAGCAAACCCTGGAAATTCTAACACAGCTGAATCACAAGAAAATGACCTTAAATCTAATCGTATAAAGATTACAAATGCCTTTAAAGAGGAAATGAATGCATCCCTTAATGAAATAGAGGAAAATGCAATCAAACAGGTGTAGTAAATGAATAAAACTCAAAATAGAAATAGAAGCAATAAAGAAAGCACAGACTGAAGGTATCATGGAGATGGAAAACCTAGGGAAGAAAACAGGAACTACATATACAAGCATCACCAACAGAACATAAGAGACAGAAGAGAGAATCTTAGGCAGAGAAGATACAATTGAAGAAATCAATCCCTCAGTCAAAGAAAATACTAAATCTACAAAGTTCCAGGACACAAAACATCAAAGAAATCTGGGAACCTATGAAAAGACCAAACCCTTAGCCAAACTAACTAAATGACAGAGAGACAAAATCCAAGGCAACAAAATCAGAAATAAAGAGATACATAACAACAGACACAGAGGATATCCAAAGAATCATTAAGTCTTACATCAAAAATCTGTACTCCACAAATTGGAAATCTAAATGAAATGAATGATTTTATTGATAGATACCACTTATCAAAGTTAAATCAAAATCAGATAAACAATTTAAATAGACCTATATCACTTAAGGACATAGAAGCAGTCATTAAAAGTTTCCCAACCAAAAACAAAGCATAGAGCCAGGTTGTAGTTCAGAATTCGACCAGACTTTCAAAGAAGAGCTAATACCAATACTCCTCAAACTGCCCCACAAAAGAGAAACAGAAGGAATATTGCCAAACTCATTCTATAGTGCCACAGTCACCCTGATACCTAACCCATACAAACTCAACAGAGAGAGACAGAGAAAGAGAGACAGAGAGAGACAGAGACAGAGAGAGAGAGAATTTCAGATCAATTTTCCTTATGAACATTGATGCAAAAACACTCAATAAGATACAAACCAAATCCAAAACCGCATAAAAAAAACATCATCCAACATGTCAAGTAGGCTTCATTCCAGAGAGGCAGAGATGATTCAACACAGAAAAGTCCATCAATATAATCCACCATATAAACAAACTGAAAGAAAACACACATCATCTCATTACATGCTGAAAAGACCTTTAATAAAATCCAACACCCCTTCATATTAAAAATCTTAGAGAGATCAAGGATGCAAGGTGCATGCCTAAATATGAAAGATTTATCACAAGCCAATAGCAAACATCAAATTAAGTAGAGAAAAACTTAAAGCAATTCTACTAAAACCAGGGACAATACAAGGCTGTCCACTCTCTATGTAATATTAAATATAGTGCTTGAAGTTTTAGAGCAATAAGACATCTAAAAGAGATCAAGGGAATTCAAATTGGAAGGAAAAACATTGAAGTATCACTATTCATTAAAAATAAAAAAATTATAAAGTATCATTTTTCATGATATGATAGTATACTTAAGTGACCCCAAAAATTCTACCATAGAATTCCTATGGCTCAGAACCCCCTTTAGCATTGTGTCTAGATATAAAATGAACTCAAAACATAAACAAACAAAAACAGTAACCCTCCTATATACAAAAGATAAATGGGCTGAGAAAGAAATTATGGAAACAACTTCCTTTATAATAGCCACAAATAATATAAAATATCTTGGGGATGGTAACTCATATGAAGCAAATGAAAGACCTCTTTGACAAAAACTTCAAGTCTTTAAAGAAAGAAATTGAAGAAGACATTAGAAGATGGTCACATTTCCGATGCTCATGGATCAGTGGAATATACATAGTAAAAAAAAAATGACTAGCATACCAAAAGTATTTTACAAATTAAATGCAATTCCCATCAAAATTCCAAAACAATTTACAGGCCTAAAGAGAAAATTGCTCCATGTGGAGAAAAAAGAAAGGATAGCTAAAACAGCCCTGCTCAACCAAAGAACTTCTGGAGGTAAGACCTTCCCTGATTTCAAGCCATGCTACAGATCAATAGTAATAAAAACTGCAAGGTATTGGCAAAAGTACAGACGAGTTGATGAACAGAATCAAATCAACCCACAAATCCACACACATATAGACACTTGCTTTTTTACAAAGAAGCCAAAACCATACAATGGGATATGGAAAGAATCTTCAACAAATGGTGCTGGTCTAACCAGACGTCTACATGTAGAAAAATGCAAATAGATCCATATCTATCACTCTGCACAAGACTCAAGTCCAAGTGGATTACAGAATTCAACAGAAAACTGAACACTCTACACCTAATAGAAGAGAAAGTGGGGAATAGCCTTGAACACATTGGCACAGGAGACAACTTCCTGAACAGAACACCAGCAGCTTAGGCTCTAAGATCAACAATTAATAAATGGGACCTCCTGAAACTGAAAAAGCTTGTATAGGCAAAGGTCACTGTCAAAGGACAAAACAGCAGTCTAGCGAATGGAATAAGATCTTCACCAACCCCACATCCAACAGAGGTCTAATATCCAAGATATATAAAGAATTTGTTTTTTTAAAGGGAAACATCAATAAACCATATCACCCAATTTTAAAAATGGGTACAAATCTAAAGAGAATTCTTGGCATGAGAATCTCTAATGGTTGAGAAGCAATTGAAGTAATGCTTAACATCTTTAGCCATCAGTGAATGCAAATCAAAATAACTCTGAGATTCCACCTTACACCCACAAGAATGGCTAAGGTCAAAAATTCAAGTGACAGCTCCTGCTGGCGAGAATGTGGAGCAAGGAGAGCACTCCTCCATTGCCAGAGGGAGTAAAAACTTGTACAACCACTTTACAAGACAATTTGGCCTTTTCTCAGAAAATTGGGAAAAGTTTTACCTCAAGACCCAGCTATACCACTCCTCAGCTTACCCAAACTACACTCTACCGTAAAGGACTCGACTGTGTTCACGGCAGTCTTATTCCTAATTGCCAGAAACTAGAACTAACAACCTACATGTACCTCAACTGACAAATGAATAAAGAAAATGTGATTTGCTTACCCAATGGAGTATTACTCAGATATTAACATTATGCAATTTTCAGGTAAATGGACGGAACTAGAAAAGATCATGCTGAGTGAGATAACCCAGACCCAAAAATACAAACATGGTATTATTCACTTATAAGTGGATATTAGCCATAAAGTACAGGATAGCCATACTATAATCCACAGACACAAAGAAGCTAAGTACCAAGGAGAACTCAAGGTGGGGACACTTGAATCTCACAGAGAAGGGCAATAGCATAGACCTTCTGGGTAATGGGGAAGAAGAGTCTGGATGGGGAAGTAGTGAGGATAGGAATAGGAGGGCCCAGATGGGGGAAAGCTGGATGGAGAGAATACCGGGAGAGACAACAGGAATTGAGATGGGGGGTCCATCTCTGGGATGAGCTAGAAATAAACCCAGAGCAACAGAAAATCCCAGGAATCTCTGAGAGTGACCCCAACTAAGACTCCTAGCAACGGGGGATATGGAGCCTGAACAGGCCATCTCCTATAAACAGGCAATAGGATTGGGACACCATCACAGGCACAAGGGCATTCCACCCACAGTTTGTCATTCCTACAAGGTGATTCAAGCATAAAGTGTAAGATGGGACAGAAATTGGCCAGTGGATGACCGCTCCAGCTTGAGCCCATGCCATGAGAGCCCACATCTGATAAGTTAATGAAACTCTGCTATACTTTCTGACGGGAGCCTAGCCTAACTGTCATCTGAGAAGTTTCACCCAGAAACTTAGGGAAACAAATGCAGAGACCCACAGCCAGACATTAGGCAGGACTTGGGAAATCCTGTGGTGGGGGATTGGGGAGGGAAGCTAGAAGTAGCCAGAAAGATCAAAAAACTACCTAAAGACTATACATGGACTGACCCTGGACTCTGACCTCATAGGTAGCAATGAATATCCTAGTAAGAGCACCAGTGGAAGGGAAGCCCTTGGTCCTGCTAAGACTGAACCCCCAGTGAACGTGATTGTTGTGGAGAGGGCGGCAATGGGGGGAGGATGGGGAGGGGAACACCCATAAAGAAGGGGAGGGGCAGGGGTTAGGGGGATGTTTGCCCGGAAACTGGGAAAGGGAATAACATTCGAAATGTAAATAAGAAATACTCAAGTTAGTAAAAAAATGATAAGTCATGTTAGGCTAGAATGAAGCAATTACTGTATTTTAAATAAAGTATACTTTTATTATTTTCAAAAAAAAAAAAAAGAACACCACAAGAAAACCCGCAGAATCAACCATCCTGGGCATGCAGGAGCTTGCATAGCCTGAACCACCAACCAGAGAGCATGTATGGAACTTACCTACGTCTTCTACAGGTATGTAACAGCTGTGTAGTTTAATCTTCATGTTGGACTTCTAGCAGTGAGAGCAGAAGCTGTCTCTGACTCTGTTGCCTGCCTTTAGAACCATTTCCCCTCACCAGGCTGTCTCATCTAGCCTCAATTGGAGAAGATGCACCTAATCTTATGGCAACTTGAAATGCCAAGGCTGGGTTGACATCCATGGAAGGACTCGCCTTTTCTAAAGAGAAAGGGAAGAGAAGGGGAAGGGACCAGAAGTAGAGGAGGGAGGGGAAACTATAGAAGATGTTAGTTAGTTAGTTAGTTAGTTAATAATTATATAGATTATCTTCAATTAGGAAAAATGGTAAATGCTATAACTGCTAAAATGTATACAAACTACTGGTATGTTTATTGCTGAGCCATTCAGAGTTTAAAAGGTATGGTAGGTGACAGAAGAAATGGCCTTTTTCTTACAAGCACATCTTGCCCTGGATGCTGCATAAAGAATGACTTTAAAAGGCACAATGCTATGAAACAATAGCATTCAGGGGTGAACCACTACTGCATTCATGCTACTTCTAAGAAGAGATTTGACATAATAGGTTTTTTTTCCTTTTCTCGTTCCTATAGCTTCTATTACACTAACCTTTCCTTTATTCGAGAAAGTCGTTTTAAATAAATTGAGACAAAAACAAAAACTGAACTTTAAACCTGAGAACACAGGCAAGGGATGTGCAAAAGTATTTTCCTGGATCTTGAAGGTGGTAATCATGAGATTCAATCTTTAAGATGTATAGCAATGTGTCAAAGATAAGCACTGTGTGTTAAGTGAGAAGGATACCCAGGTGCCCCAAAAATGGGTTTTATTTTAATGTGCTTGTTACCTGTGGGATCTACAAAGCACAGGATCCTGCATAGAGACCTCCCTTGCCTGCTTTAAGGGTGATACTTTCCCTAAGATAATAGTTGGACATTAAAGAAAGTATTACCTTTCACTTTCTTCCTGCAGATCACACTCTGGAGTGCCATACAATTGAAACCTAAATCTGGATCCTCAGGCTAAACCCGAGAGATCCCCACTACATACACAAACACACACTTCTATGCAAATTCCAAATTCTGTAACCAGCTCCTTTAGATCAAAGTATACTAATCAGTTTTTCTTTTAATTTAATCAAGATTCGCATTATTTAAAGAGGTCGGAAGGTGGCTGTTCTGTTGATCAATGCAGGCCAATTGCGATATTACTTCTAGTGCCACCCCTCTGTCATTTGAATCATCCTAATTACAAATGGGAATCAGAAGCTCTATGTGACTGGCAAAATAAAATGACAACAGAAACATAAAGCTTGAATAAAAGATCCATTAGAAAAAAAATATGCTTTCAATTTGATGATAAATGCCTCACTCATCACTTTTATTGCCAGATTCAAATGATTAACAGACGGTTTTAGCAATTAATTTGCATTCAGCACTTGAGTATCACGCAGTTAACATGCATCCAGTGCATCCTCTGGTACTTTCTCAATCAAATAAATGTGGGTTTAAATAATCTACACTGTTTTTTCTCCCAAAGATCTACCTTAAATTCATCTTTCTTTTCACCTTATGTTTCCACTTCTGTTTTGTCATCTCCTCTCTCTTCTTCACATTTGAAATAATGTTTGAAATGGTCAAAATCAGCTTCTATTACACTAAACTTTCCAGGGCAGGAAATAGTATGATTTAGCTCAAAGGGAAGCTCGAGAACCAGAGGAGCCAGAGGTATAGTTTCTGGAGTGAGAAATTTGCATTCTTTACCATCTTTACTCCTGAAAATAACCTAACCCACATGTATTAATTGTCTATGTCTTTTCATGAGGCATTGAGTTTCAGGAATTTAATGGAGGTCTTTAATGCCATATAACCATTGCTTAAGTAGAATCTCGGGCCATGTCTATTGTGATATAAAATGCATGTGTATACCATAATGGCTTCCCTCACTTCCCTGTGCAGGAAGCAAGGCCAGAATGATTTTGGTCTCAAACATCAATTTATGTTTCAACCTGATAGATCATAACTGGTAAAATATTATGGTTGGCTGCATCTATAGAGGTATTTTTGGAAAATACTTGGATTTGGTCAATAGCTCAAGTAAAGAATATCCTATTGGGAGTGAGCACCATCTCATCCATTTATAGAGCAAAGAGAATAACAAGAATAAAGGCAGAGAGTTCCTCCTCAGTTCTGAAGGGTGCCAGAAATGGCACCACAGGCTCTCTGCTTCTCTAGTTCTCAGGCCTCAGACTTCAGAGATTACCCAATAGCCCCTCTCCCAACCTGTTTCTCAGGCCTCAGACTCCAGAAATTATACCTCTGTCTCCTTTGATTCTTAAGCCTCCCTTTGGACTAAATTAAACTACTTACTCCCCTGGTTCTCCAGTTTACAGACAAAATACAATAGGACTTAGATTGCATGTCTATGGTCATATAAGTCATTTCCCACAATAATCTTATCTATATCTATCATTTGTACATGGCTAATACACTCGTGTTGAACATTTTAAAAGCCACTGGATCTTTTCCTAAAAAGTTACATGTTATAACAAATCACATACTTGGCTACACACAGTTATTTGTGTAATGTTTCATACATTTGTATGAGGAAGGTAGGCATTTGATACAGATATCCGCTAAAGTCATGAAAAATTCATGTGGAGAGAGAGCATCAAAACTCAACGGTGTGCTTATTGGCTACTAAAATGTATTCTGGTTCACACTAGGAACTGGCATTCACTTTCATTCAACACATTTTTTTGAAAATAATTCTTTTAGTTTCATGTGTATGGGTATTTTGTCCACATGTATGTCTGTGTACCACTTTCAGACCTGATGCCCAAGGGAGACCAGAAATCAGATTCTTTGAAACTAGAAATACAAATGGCTTTGAGCTACTAGGTGGATGTTGGGAACAGAACTTGAGCCCTCTCCAAGAGCATCCTGTTTTCCTAACCACTGAGCCATGCCTCCAGCTCCTCGAAACAGTCTTTTAATTTTTTTTAATTTAGTTTGTGCCTGTATTCATGCACACATGTGGAGGTTAGATGACAACATATGGGGAGTGAGTCTCCACTTCTACTCTGTGAGTCCCAGCAATCAAACTCGGGGTAGGGTGTGGCAGTGAATATCTTTACCCACTGAGCAATGAAAACGGGTCCCTCAAAACATTCTTTCCTTTTTTGTTTCTTAATCTTGGTGTTCTGTACACATAGAAAGGCCTCTGATTCCTCAGTCTGTTTTCCCTTTGAGTCCTCAGAATACGAGGAACCAGGTTCTCAGCACTCATCCCACACAACAAGTGCCAGCACAGTCTTCAGCTCTCAGTCATGTGAAAGAGCTGCCCTTGTCCAACCAACTGCAGTCACCCTCTAGGAGAAAGATTGAGTCAAGAACCTCCTGTGATGCCACTAAGCTTTAGCTGTGGTTGCCTGGGTTCCCTACATAAAATGTTTTAGTACATGCATTCTCCTTCCTTCAGTAGTCTCTAGATTACAAGTCATACTTAACATAATAGAGTGCCCTGTTAGCAGTTCTGCTGTTTAAGGAAATACAATTACAAGTCAGTATGAATGTAGTTTTTAAAGTAGAATCTGCAGTTCATTGTGCCCACAAGTTAGATACAGAGACTGTACATAGCCAACTGTGTGTACCTTGTCTGACTAGCACAAAGATAAAGGCCCAGCATCCTTCATCCCGAGGCAGGTAATTCATAAGGCCATCTCAACGTCTGACCTCCCGCAGAGCCTACAGAGACCTTCACTAACTGTACTTCATAGTCAAGTTCTCTTTCTATAGGCTTATTTCTTTCTGTTCCCTTCCAGTAATGACCCACTGGGCATTCTTTAATGGCCTAGCCTGCTGGCATCTGGTATACCAGATGGGAAGATCCTCTAATGAGAATCTCACTGACTAAAGAGAGAAGAAGTTTAAAGACAGTGATGGCAAGAGCCCCTTGATGAAGATTTCACTAGACCTCTTTCTAATAAAGCTCACAAGATGCCCTGCACAAATGCACAGAGTTTGTAATTAGGCGTTGTTTGTAATTGCTCACTCTTATATGTGAATTATCAACAACAATCACCAAACATATGCAACAGAAAAATGAAAGACAAAGGCTGACGTTTATAAAAATTAACACTCTAACATGGAAATTACCCATGCCAGAAGTTAAACCAGAACAAAAATACAATCATTATGTTTAGAAAGATAAAAAAGGCACTAATCCATTTAAATAATATTTTTAAAAAGTGGGGAAGGCATAATGGTGCACGCCTTTAATTCCAGAGCTTGGGAAGGGAAGCAGAGGGAGGAGGATCTCTATGAGTTTGTAGCCAGCCTGCCTGCTATAGCAAGTCTAAAACAGACAGGACCACATACAGAAACCTTGTCTCCAATATGTGAACACACACACACACACACACACACACACACACACACACACACACACATTATATATAATGTAAATAAGTTTGCTAAAAAAATATACATGTATAATAAAAATGAAAATAAAGAAAAGGCTAGAACAATGACTCAGTGAGTAAAAGTACTGGCTTCCTTTTTAGGGGACCCAGGTTCAATCCCAGCACCCACATGATAGCTCACAGCTGTCTGTAAGTCCAGACCAAGAGATCATGACTTCTTCTAGCTTTTCCAGGCACTACACATAACATTGTGCACAGACATACATGGAGGAAAAACACCTATACAGACTAAATAATAAAGTATTTTTAAATCAAAGTAAAATAGAATAAACATAGCAATTAGAAAATTTGAAAGATAGTAATAGTAATAAAAATAAGTACAGAATTAGAACACAAAGCTGAGAATCTAACCCGAAGGGCAGGTAAGAAAGAGAAAAGACTTTGATTTAGTATACACACAACTGCAGTTGGTTGGACAAGGGCACCTCTTTAACACGTCTGAAGCTCTAGAGTGAGAGAGCAATATGCATGAGGGACACTCTAGAAATAGAGAATATTTCAAAGAAAGGAAGTTTTTATATTTTTAAGGAGTCATTAAAATGATGGTTAAAAATAGACCAATACCAAATAAATCAACAAAAAGTTTCAGAGCTCTGAGAATAAAGAATCACTGAAGATTCTACACAAGTTTCTTCTGTGAATAAAATAGTATGCTAGAGAGTTTTATGTCATTATACATAGCTGGCCAGCTAGAGGCAACTTAGAGGAGGAAGGGAGGCAATACACAGAGTGTGAATCAGAAAAGAGATTTATAACAGAAAGTAAAAGATATATAAATTCCCATGTTATAAGAAGCCTCAGAAATTATTTTCTGGCAGGAGACCCAGGGATGTTCACAGTATGATATGTGCCAAGACCAAGGCCTGAGTTTCAACTAGTTCAAGTGCCAAAACTATTTTATCATGGAGGAAGATTCAGAGGATCAAATCATTGACTCCAAAGGCTAGAAAGCATATAGTTCTAAACTGAAGACAGGAAGTTAGTGTGCCTCAGTTTCCAGAAAAGACAAATTGCATTCTTAATTTGTTCTCTCTGAGTCACCAGCAATGGAATGGTGCCCACTCATATTAGAGATGACCCTTTAGCATGTGGTCTACTCAAAAGCAAATGCTGCCTAGTCTATATTTAGTCTTTTTTTATTAGATATATTTCTTTACTTACATTTAAATGTTATTCCCTTTCGCGGTTTCCTGTCCATAAGACTCTCATACCCTCCTCCTCCCCTATACTAGTATTCCCCCCTCCACCTCCTTTAATGCACACCCATACTCCTCTGCACTGGGGGTCCAACCTTGGCAGGACCAAGGGCTTCCCCTTCCACTGGTGCCCCAACAAGGCTATTCTCTGCTACATATGCAGTTGGAGCCCTGGGTCAGTCCATGTATAGTCTTCCAGTAGGGGTTTAGTCCCTGGAAATTCTGGTTGGTTGGCATTGTTGTACTTATGAGGTTGCAAGTGCCTTCAACTCTTTCAATTATTCCTCTAATTCCTCCCAAGGGGGTCCTGTTCTCAGTTCAGTGGTTTGCTGCTAGCATTGACCTCTGTATTGGACATGCCCTGGATGTGTCTCTCAGGAGAGATCTATATCCAGTCCCTTTCAGCATGCATTTTTTAGCTTCATCAATCTTATCTAGTTTTGGTGGCTGTATACATATGGGCCACATGTGGGACAAGCTCAGAATGGCCATTCCTTCAGTTGCTACTCTAAACTTTGCTTCCATGTCCCCTCCTATGCATATTTTTCCCCTTTTAAGAAGGAGTGAGAGCATCCACATTTTGGTCATCCTTCTTCTTGAATTTCTCGTGGTCTGTGGATTGCATCTTGGGTAGTTCGAGCTTTTGGGCTAATATCCACTTATCGATGAGTGCATATCAAGTGTGTTTTTCTGTGATTGGATTACCTCACTCAGGGTGATATTTTCTAGTTCATTCCATTTGCCTATGAATTTCATGAAGTTATTGTTTTTGATAGCTGAGTAGTATTCCATTGTATAGATGTACCACATTTTTTTAATCCATTACTCTGTTGAAGGGCATCTGGGTTCTTTCCAGATTCTGGCTATTATAAATAAGGCTGCTATGAACATAGTGGAGCATGTGCCTTTGTTGTATGTTGGAGCATCTTTTGGGTATATGCCCAGGAGAGGTATAGCTGTGTCCTCAGGTAGTGCAATGTCCAATTCTCTGAGGAACATCCAGACTGATGACCAGAGTGGTTGTACCAGTTTGCAATCCCACCAACAATGGAGAAATATTCCACTTTCTCCACATCCTTGCCAGCATCTGCTGTCACCTGAGTTTTTTAACTTAGCCATTCTTACTGGTGTGAGGTGGAATCTCAGGGTTGTTTTGATTTGCATTTCCTTGATGACTAAGGATGTTGAACATTTCTTTAGGTGCTTTTGGCCATTCGATAATCCTCAGTGGAGAATGTTTTGTTAAGCTCTGTACCCCATTTTAATAGAGTTATTTGGCTCTCTGAGTCTAACTTCTTGAGTTCTTTGTATATTTTGGATATTACCCCTCTTTCAGATGTAGGATTGGTAAAGATCTTTTCCCAATCTGTTGGTAGCCGTTTTGTCCTAATGACAGTGTCTTTTGCCTTATAGAAGCTTTCAAATTTTATGAGGTTCCATTTGTCAATTCTTGATCTTAGAGCATACGCCATTGGAGGTTGGTTCAGGGAATTTTCCCCAGTGCCCATGTGTTCAAGATTCTTCCCCACCTTTTCTTCTATTAGATTGAGCATATCTGGATTGATGTGGAGGTCCTTGAACCACTTGGACTTAAGCTTTGAACAGGGTGATAAGAATGAGTCGATTTGCATTCTCCTACATGCTGACCTCCAGTTGAACCAGCACCATTTGTTGAAAATGTTATCTTTCTTCCATTGGATGGTTTTAGCTCCTTTGTCAAAGATAAAGTGACCATAGGTGTATGGATTCATTTCTGGGTCCTCAATTCCATCCCACTGATCTATCCACTTGTATCTGTACCAATATCATACAGGTTTATGACTATTGCTCTGTAATAATGTTTCAAGTCAGGGATGATGATTCCCTCAGAAGTTCTTTTAAAGTTGAGTATAGTTTTTGCTATCCTGGGTTTTTTGTTATTCCAAATGAATTTGCAAATTGCTCTTTCTATCTCTACAAAAATTGAGTAGGAATTTTGATGGAAATTGCATTGAATGTGTAGACTGCATTTGGCAAAATGGCCATCTTTACAATATTAATCCTGCCAATCCATGAGCCTGGAAGATCTTTCCATCTTCAGAGATCTTCCTCAATTTCTTTCTTCAGAGACTTGAAGTTCTTGTCATACAGACCTTTCATTTGCTTGGTTAAAGTCACCCCAAGATATTTTATACTATTTGGGACTATTGTGAAGGGTGTCATTTCCTTAGTTTCTTTCTCAACCTGTTTATCCTTTGAGTAGAGGAAGGCTACTGAATTGTTTGAGTTAATTCTTTACCCTGACACTTTCCTGCAGTGGTTTATCAGATTAAGTAGTGCTCTGGTAGAACTTTTGGGGTCACTTAAGTACACTATCATATCATCTGCAAATAGTGATATTTTGAATTCTTCCTTTCCAATCTGTATCCCTTTGACCTCCTTTCATTGTCTGATTGCTCTGGCTAGGACTTCAAGTACTATATTGAATAAGTAGGGAGAGAGTGGGCAGTCTGGTCTAGTCCCTGATTTTAGTAGGATTGCTTTAAGTTTCTCTCCATTTAATGTTACCTACTTGTTTACTGTATATTGTTTTTACGATGTTTAGATATGGGCCTTGAATTCCTGATCTTTCTAGGACTTTTAACATAAAGGGGTGTTGAATTTTGTCAAATGCTTTCTCAGCATCTAATGAAATGATCATGTGGTTCGTATCTTTGATTTTGTTTGTATAGTGGATTACATTGATGGATTTTCGTATATTAAACCATCCCTGCATCACTGGGATGAAGCCTACTTGATCATGATGGATGATCGCTTTGATGTGTTCTTGGATTCGGTTCGCAAGAATTTTATTGAGTATTTTTGTGTCAATATTCATAAGGGTCTGAAGTTCTCTTTCTTTGTTGGGCCTTTGTGTGGTTTAGGTATAAGAGTAATTGAGGCTTCATAGAAGGAATTTGGTAGTGCACCGTCTGTTTCAATTTTGTGGAATAGTTTGTACAGTATGATGTCTTCTATGAAGGTCTGATAAAATTCTGCACTAAACACATCTGGTCCTGGGCTCTTTCTGGTTGGGAGATTTTTTTTATCACTACTTCTATTTCTTTAGGAGTGATGGGGCTGTTTAGATGGTTTATTTGTTCCTGATTTAACTTTGGTACCAGGTATCTGTCTAGAAGATTGTCCATTTCCTCAAGATTTTCAAATTTTGTTGAATATAGGCTTTTGTTGAATACATGATTTTTTTAATTTCCTCAGATTCTGTAGTTATGTCTCCCTTTTCATTTCTGATTTTGTTAATTAGGATACACTCTCTGTGACCTCTGGTTAGTCTAAGGGTTTAATTATCTTGTTGATTTTCTCAAAGAACCAGCTCCTGGTTTTGTTGATTCTTTGTACAGTCCTTTTTGTTTCTATTTAGTTGATTTCAGCCTGGAGTTTGATTATTTCCTGCCTTCTAATCCTCTTGAGTTTATTTATTTCTTTTTGTTCTAGAGCTTTTAGGTGTGCTATCAAGCTGCTAACAAATGCTCTTTCATTTTGCAGGCACTCAGAGCTATGAGTTTTCCTCTTAGCACAGCTTTCATTGTGTCCCATAAGTTTGGGAATATTGTATATTCATTTTCATTAAATTCTAAGAAGTCTTTAATTTCTTTCGTTATTTATTACTTGACCAAGTTGTCATTGAGTAGAGCATTATTCAACTTCCATATATATGTGGGCTTTCTGTCATTATTGTTGTTCTTGAAGACCAGTCTTAGTCCCTGGTGATCTGATAGGATGCATGGGATTACTTCTATCTTCCTGTATCTGTTGAGGCCTGTTTTGTGACCAATTATATGGTCACATGAGGTGCCGAGAAGAAGGTCTATCCTTTTGATTTAGAATGGGATGTTCTGTAAATATCTGTCAAATCCATTTGGTTCATAACTTCTGTTAGTTTCTCTATGTCTCTGTTAAATTTCTGTTTCCATGATCTGTCCATTGATGAGAGTGGGGTGTTGAAATCTCCTACTATTATTGTGTGAGTTATTGGAGTTCTGTAGGCTTCTCGTATGTTTATGAGCATCTCTTTCTTTAGGTTAGGGAAGTCTTCTTCTATAATTTTCTTGAAGATATTTACTGGCCCATTAAGTTGGGAGTCTTCACTTTCCTCTATACCTATTATCCTTAGGTTTGATCTTCTCATTGTGTCCTGGATTTCCTGTATGTTTTGGGCAGAAGCTTTTTTCCTTTTATTATCTTTGACAATTGTGTCCATGTTTTCTATGGTATCTTCTGCCCTGTGATTCTTTCTTCTATGTCTTGTATTCTGTTGGTAATGCTTGTATCTACAGCTCCTTGTCTCTTCCTCTGGTTTTCTATATCCATGGTTGTCTCCCTTTGTGCTTTCTTTACTGTTTCTATTTCCATTTTCAATCCTTCACCTGTTTGGTTGTGTTTTCCCATAATTCTTTCAGGGATTTTTGTGTTTCCTCTCTAAGGGCTTCTACTTGTTTACTTGTGTTTTCCTACATTTCTTTAAGGGAATTCTTTATGTCTTTCTTAAAGTCCTCCATAATTATCAAAAAGTGTGATTTTAAATCTAAATCTTGCTTTTCCGGTGTGTTTGGATATCCAGTATTTTCTTTCATGGGAGAACTGGTCTGTGATGATGCCAATAGTCTTGGTTTCTGTTGCTTAGGTTCCCGCGCTTGCCTCTTAGCCATTGGGTTGTCTCTGGTGTTTGCTTCTCTTGCTGCTTCTGAGAGTAACTTGGCCCTGCTGTAGGCCTCTGTGTCAGCTCCTGTAGAACTGTTTTCCTGTTTTCTTTCAGCCTTTTCTGAGAACAGGTGCTCTGATTTCCGGTATGTGGGCACTCTTGGAGACTGTCTTTCAGCTCTAGGCGGGGGCAGGAATCAAAGGGTCCAGCCCCTGATTGCTCCTAGGTCCTTGCACCCAGTGGACACAGTTGGCACTATGCAATTCCCTCTTGGGTCTGGACTGTGGGCAAAGGGTCGTCTCCTCTGACTTCTTAGGTGTGTCCACACTTCTGAGGGTCGAGCTCTCTTCCCCATGGAATTTGGGTGCAGGGAGCTGTTTGTCCCGTTCAGTTCGGTCCTAGGCACAGACCAGAACCGTGGGTACCGGGGGTTGTCTCTTCCTATATTCCTGTATCCAGAGGCTGTATGCAGTTTTCCCTTGTACCAGGGATGTGGGCAGAGGTGTGCAGAAGTGACAATCTGTCCTGCGGTCTCAGGATGTCTGCACTTCTGGGTGTTCAGCTCTCTTCCCCAGGGGATTTGGGTGCAGAAACTATAATCAGTCTTAAAGACACAGAAAAAGCAGTGTATTTGGGTTTCTGTATGTGCTTTGATCCAGTCAAGTTGACAGTTAAAATTAACTATTACAAATGGTTTCCATCTAAACCTACCATGTTTTCGGGGTCAACATCTCAATCTTCGTCATTGTTGTACACTCAACAAATGAAATCAGAAATCTGTGACTTAACCTCAGTACCCTCCTACTCTTTTTTGCCCACATCCTGCCAACCATTTAGTATTTTGGTTTATCCATCGGTAGTTCTAGAAAGTATTTCTCTCCACACACATTAGTATAATGCACAGAGCCTTTTACAGGCTGGTATTCTCTTATCTCTTTCCTTTTCTCTTCTGCTGATTCCTAATCTCTGTTTAGATCTGCTTATTTATCACTTCTATAAACATCACTTGTTTGGTGAAGAAACTGCAAATCAAAGGCACAGTAACATATTGCCTCATATCTGCTACAAGGTCTACTACCATAAATGCAGGGCATACTCGCTACTGAGAATGGAAGGCAGTGGGAGCCTTGTACAGTGCTGGTGGGAATCGGTTTCACCTATTATGGTTCAACAAACTAAAAATAAACTGGATAATAATTCAGGAATTCCACTACTGAAGATAAATGCAGAGAAAATGAAATGCACTGTATAAAAGAGACACCAGCTCTCTCATGTTCACTGAGGCATTGGCCATGGCACTCAAGGTCTAGAAAGAGCATACAAGTCCAGTGATAAATTAAAGGAAAAAGAAATATGGTCTAATTACACAACTGAGTAATAATCACCCATAGAATGGAACCCAGCTATTTGTGACAAGATAGATAAACCTGGAGGAGTTAATGCTAAGTACAGTAAGCTTGGCATAAGGAGACAAATGATTTGCAAATATTCTCATCATTATCATATGTAGACTCTTAAAGAGAGTCTTCATGGAAGTAGACAGCAGAATGGTGGTTACCAGAAATTGGGCAGCTGGAGAGGGGCTTTCTAGAGATGTTGATAAAAAGACAAAATTCCCATTAGGATAAATAAGTTCTACAAAACTACTATACATTGTTATCTCTGGTTAATAGCTAGTAATTATACTGTATTCTTAAAAATGCTAAGAGAATGGATGTAAAGCATTCTTACCACAAAATGGTAACTACTTAAGGCACATTAATTGTCTAATAATCTTCCTGTATGTATACATATTTCAGAACATCCTGTTGCATAAAAGGAACACACATAATTTATCTATAAATTTTTGAACAAAATGCAATGAAATATCATAAACTATTGAGGAGAAGAAATATTAGAAAAATATTTCTAGAACTTATTAACAAAAAGCCTTTTTTTGGTCCATTCCAGGCTAGGTTTAGAATATTCTAGGATATTTTTATTACTGTGATTGCCACCATTATAATTAAATATTAATTGTTGTGTTATTAGCTATGTAATGACTAGCTCCCAAACGCAAATATGGGCTTCCCAAGGACATGAATTAAATATTTTATTTAACACTATAGATAACTACCCAACAAAACAAATACTTATTCAATAAGTAAATGAACAAATTAATAAATAAATAATGTGTTCTTATTTCTCATCATCTAATTTTGTTGAGGACAGAAGGGACCTTTTTACCATAATAAGCAAAAAACAAAAACAAACAAAAAAAAAAAAACCCTAGTCATGACATAGAGAAAAGATTAGGAAGAAAAAAGTTCAGTTTACCTCTGAGCAAGGTAAGGGGAGTGAAAATCTAAAAAAAAAAGAGGCAGAGCATTTTAGTACCCTAAAGAGTTAAGCTATGAGATATAAAAAAGAGACACCTAGGAAAGCATAGAAGACTGAGATGAACCAAAGAGAAACAAGAGTATAATATTTGACACTGGGCACTGGACTGAGGACGGGAATTATGGTATGCCATAGATAAGACTGGGCCACTTAAGTAATGAATTGTTCAGCCCAAACCTTTCCAAATTTTGTGTGCATCATCCCAGAAGTATATACTATTTTTACAGTCTCCTTAGCCAGGAGAATGTTTAGTCTGGGTCCAGCTTTCCCATACCATAATTCCAGAAATATTAAAGAATTCCTTGTCTCTCCCAGATGAATAGTGTAGACTTTGTTGCCTCCAAACTGAATACACTGCCCTTTGGGCAGCAATGTCTGCTGTCTCTAAATCTAAATCCAAAGCCATCATTCAAAGCCAGCTCAAATTCTGGACCTCTCCTGAGGGTTCTCTCTCGGTGTTCTGGTCAAAGCCAGCTTCTCTCTGTTCTGAGACCACATAGTTTTACACTGTTTTCATTATCTTCACCCATATGGAGATATCAGTCAATTTGATTCTTTTCCCGATAGCTGGTGCCAGTTCATGCTAGTTGTAACAGTGTGATTATTTTTTACCTTCTAATTTTTAATTAGCATACAAAGTATTATGCACCACTTTGGCACTCTCAAGAATAATTTGCTTCCCTCTGCCTTCAATTCCCCCACCTCCTTACCCCTTTACCCACCTTGAGTCATTCTTTCTACTTCACGTTTTTTCAATCACGTGTCATCCCCATCTCTCTCTCTCTCTCTCTCTCTCTCTCTCTCTCTCTCTCTCTCTCTCTCTCTCTCTCTGTGTGTGTGTGTGTGTGTGTGTGTGTGTGGTGTGTGTGTGTGTGTGTGTGTGTCCATATGCACATACACATGCACACATGAGGAATCCTAGAAGACGCCCAGGAGCTGGGGTTACAGGTGATTGTGACCTGCCCAATGTGGTTGCTGAGAAAGAAGCAGTTTTCATAACCATTGAGCAGACTCTGTAGATCTTCATTTTACTTTTTAAATTAGGGTATTTGACCACTTTGAGGAGATGTTTCTTCTTCCTCTTCCTCCTCCTCCTCCTCCTTCCTCCTCCTCCCTCTCCTCCTCCTCCTTCTCTTCTTCTTCTTCCTCTTCCTTCTTCTTCCTCCTTCTTCTTCTTCTTCTTCTTCTTCTTCTTCTTCTTCTTCTTCTTCTTCTTCTTCTTCTTCTTCTTCTTCTTTTTTAGTTCATTCCCCATCTCAAATGATATCCCCATCTCCCTCCACAAACCCCATCCACATCCTCTTCCTTTGCCTCTATAGGGTGCTCCCCACCACCCAACCACTCCCACCCACCGCTCCAGCATTCCCCTAGCTGGGACATCAAACCTCCACAGGATCAAGGGCCTCCCCTCACATTGATGTCAGGCGAGGCCATTCTCTGCTCCATATGTATCTGGAGCCATAGTTCCCTCCCTGTACACTCCTTGGTTGGTGGTCTAATCCCTAAAAGCACTGGGTGGTCCAGTCAGCCTATATTGTTCTTCCTATGGGGTTGCAAAGAGGAACACTTCTCCATTGCTGATGGGACTGCAAACTGGTAAAACCACTTTGGAAATCAATCTGGCAGTTCCTCAGAAAATTAGAAATAGTTATAACTGAAGACCCAGCTATACTATTCCTGGGCATATACCCAAAAGATGTTCCAACATATAACAAGGACACATGCTCCACTATGTTTAAAACAGCCTTTTAATAGCCAGGAGCTAGAAACAATCAGATGTCCTTCAATAGAAGAATGGATACAGAAAATGTAGTACATTTACACACTGAAGTACCACTCAGCAATTAAAAACAATGACTTCATGATATTAGCAGGCAAATGGATGGGACTAGAAAATATCCTGAGTGGGGTGATTTTTCTGCAGGCTCAAAGAAATAACTCTAATATTGTTCTTCTGCAGGGAGATGCCCAGTTTTTCCAGCACCATTTGGTAAATAGGTAGTTCACTATATGTTTTTTACACATTGGACAAATAAGGTATCAATGACATGGGTTTACTTCTGAGACCTCCACTTTATTCATTGGTCTGTCTTTATTATACCCGTCTGAAGCTGCCTTTGTCACTGTAGCTCTATAGTGTAATTTGGAGTCAGTCATTGTGCTATCTCCAGCAGGATTCTTTCCCTTGGACTTGTCTATTAATGGTCTTTTTTTCCCATATGAATTCTTGGATTGTATTTCTAGTTCTTTGAATGTCATTAGAATTTTGCTGAGATTTTGATTGACTCTACAGATTTATTTTGGTAATAGATCCATTTTAACAATATAATTCTACCAATCGCATTTGTTTTCCTCTGCTTTGTGTCACAAACTTTTCACTGTAGATACCTTTCACTTCCTTTGTTAGGTTTATTTCTCAGGTTGCTGGGAGCTGTTTTTGTTTTGGGGGCTATTGTTTGGTTGATTATATTTCTGTTTTGTTATTTATATTGAATGCAATTTTTCTGTTTTCTTTTTCTGTAAGTTTATTATTGGTATATATGTAAGCTACTGGTTTTAATATGTTGCTTTTATATCTTGCAATTTTATTGATAAAATGTTCAATTATATCTCAGAGTTTCCTGATAAATTCCTGAGAGATACCCAAAAAATGCACACAACCCAGAGCTGATGGCTCCTGATCTAAGAGGGATAGCTTCCAACAGAACAGCTAGGAACTGGTGGCACCTAATATCAGCCTCTGCTGATGACAGCAGGCAAGGAAAGCCAGAGCTGATGGCTCTTGACATACCCGGGACACTAATGGTACCCAACCAAACCAGCCAAGTGCTGATGGCACCTACTATTAACCACTGCTGGTGGCAGTAAACAATTAAAACCGGAGCTGATGGTTCCTAGCATAGCCTGGACACTGATGGTACCCAATAGTAGCCTCTGCTCATGGCAGTAGGCAAAAATCAACTCCTATTTCTCAACCTCCTTAATCACATGCTCCCTGGCCAAGGGGTTTGCAAGGCCCAGTTGAGAGTCCTATCTGTGTTGATTTACTTTCTTCAAAGTCCCTGTTCCCAGGTGCCAATTTAAATGCCAGGACCCTCCCAGCCTGGAGAGGGTAGAAACAGGGCCCAGAGTAGGACTCCGGTGTGGCTTTAAAGACTGAGGGTCTCTGGACCTTCTAGCTCTCTAACTATACTGAAATGCTGACAATAACTTCTAAAATGACATGAAACTTTCTTGCTCTTTCTGAAGTTAAAAAGGGGCTGGCTTAGGCAACTGACACCTTTGCATCTGATTAGACTTTTAATTCTATATCCAGAGGATATAGGGGATATAAAATTTTTAGTTTTAAATCTATATGTTCAATTTCCTACCACAATGTTATTTGACAAACTGCCTAATGTCACCGTGTGTCTTAATGCCTTTTCTCAGTGTATACTAGCTACCTTATACTTTGTTACCAATTGCTTTCTCACAAACTTGATGTAACGCTTCTGCTTTATTTACCTTGGTACAGCCTGTTAATTCTCTTTCATGACCTAAGAGATTTGTAGCTGAAGTAATCTTAAGCACTACAACCTTAATTGTTATCTCAGGGTCGGTTGCAGCTTCTGTTGCCTCCCTAGTCTAACAGGTACACACCACTAATCATGTAAAGTCTTTAACAAAATATTTCTTTGGAACTGATTGCTCAGGATAGGATTGATAGAGAATTGACAGACAGAATCAATGCTTTAGAGGAAGCCACCCTTTACATAAGAACTCAGGTTCAAAATATTAAATTCAAAACACATTTAACTACCTCATATCATGCCAATTATAAGTGGATTTGTGTCACCCCTCTGCCCTACAATGGGTCAGAAGTGTCCTGGAAACAGATACAAGACATCTGCATGGTGTGTGGAACAATTCACAACTTGCTATTGACTGGGATACTTTACATTCCCAGATCAGTGCCATCAGTCACTCCAGACTGAAGAGTTCTTCAGCAGCTGAATTGGCTGATTATTTTTCAAATTCAATCGTAAATTTTGTTAAAGATAATTTTTCATGGAATTTTCTTAGAAATTTGGGAATTATTTTAAGATTAATTATTCTGCTTCTGTTTCTTCCTCCAGTCATCTTCAAGCACTTAGGGTCTACTAGCAGGTCTGCTCAAAGGGAGATTTCTACACTTCATTTATATTATTCGAAGGGAAGAGATGTGAGAGCCATCATAGGACAAGCTAATAACTAGCAGGTGATCTTCCTGAGAGGACCACCTTAGATTTAAAATCTACAACAGAGCTCCGGTAGTCAAGGCCCAGGAGAAAACCATTTTATGAAAGATTCCTTTTATTAATATGCTTTTCCTATTATATTAAACAAATATGGGAATTACTAGGTATTAGCCCACCCTTTAGAGCACACCTCTGCAGATCTATGAAGATGTAGTGTCTTATAATAATGCTATTTTAGACAAATAGATAATTTCTTAATTCTTAATGGTGATCCTATAAGAATTCCTAAAATTATGTCAGTATTTATTAAGCTCTTTTATAGTGGGGCTCCTATTAGGTCCTTTTCTGATAATCAAAACTGCAATGAGAACTCTGCCAGTCTCCCATGAGTTACCAGTTATTGCTTACCAGACTTTCTCCTACTCAGAATACATTCCAAGAGCTTGGAAAACTATTAACCCAAGGTCATAAAAAGGGAACTGATGATTTATTATAGGTGCTAGGACGAAAGATAAAATATTGACTGGGTTTATCTATACAAAACTTCACTAATAACTGAGTTATGGTTTTAAACCTTCAGTGAACCTGCGGAGCTGTGACAAGTGATGGATGTTTAGCCAGATAATTGCTCCTAATGGGTAGACATGTAAACATTCTCTGTTGTAAACTTCTATTTCAATTTATGATTTGAAATTATATATGAATTTGTGATGAACTTTTTAACATGCAATCATGTATTCTGAAAGATGTGTAAGCGTTGAAGACAAAGAGAAGAGTCAGAACGGAGCTGAGAAGAACTTTTTGGACAAAACTCTTCTTACAGAAAGAGGTAAAGAAGAATTTTCCCTTATCCCCCTTTTCCATTCATTCCTTTTCCCCTTTTTTCTTAGAGAGCTTTCATAGGGAACTCTTTACAACTTAGTAATAAACGCTATAACCACTTTTCTTTTTTTTTTTTTTTTTATTAACTTGAGTATTTCTTATTTACATTTTAATGTTATTCCCTTTCCCAATTTCGGGCAAACATCCCCTAACCCTTCCCTCCCCTTCTATATGGGTGTTCCTCCCCATCCTCCCCCCATTACTGCCCTCCCCCCAACAATCCCGTTCACTGGGGGCTCAGTCTTGGCAGGACCAAGGGCTTTTCCTTCCACTGGTGCTCTTACTAGGCTATTCATTGCTACCTATGAGGTTGGAGCCCAGGGTCAGTCCATGTATAGTCTTTGGGTAGGGGCTTAGTCCCTGGAAGCTCTGGTTGGTTGGCATTGTTGTTCATATGGGGTCTCGAACCCCTTCAAGCTCTTCCAGTTCTTTCTCTGATTCCTTCAACGGGGGTCCCGTTCTCAGGTCAGTGGTTTGCTGCTGGCATTCGCCTCTGTGTTTGCTGTATTCTGGCTGTGTCTCTCAGGAGAGATCTACATCCGGCTCCTGTCGGCCTAAACTTCTTTGCTTCATCCATCTTGTCTAATTGGGTGGCTGTATATGTATGGGCCACACATGCGGGGCAGGCTCTGAATGGGTGTTCCTTCTGCCTCTGTTTTAATCTTTGCCTCCCTATTCCCTGCCAAGGAATATTGTTCCCATTCTAAAGAAGGAGTGAAGCATTTGCATTTTGATCATCTGTCTTGAGTTTCATGTGTATAACCACTTTTCGAAGTGTCTCATTTTCTTCCTGCAACTTCTACTAGCGGACTAAAGTCAGAGCCATGCAGTTCCTGCTGAGGTAGAACAGAGGCCACATAGTTTAATCCTCTGCTGTTAGGCTACAGGTGTCAATGGTCTAAGCCAGTAGCTTTTTACCCTCAGAAAGAGCAAGAAAGATGTTAGGACTTTTTAGAAGCTATCGTCAGCATTTCAGTATAGAGAGCTAGATGGCCCAAGACCCTCAGTCTTTAAAGTCACACCAGAATCCTGCTCTGTGTCTCATCTCAACCTGCTCCAGGGAAGCTCCCAGCAGGTGCTGCTGATTCAAAGCTGCAGGATCTGCAAGACACAGGACAACAGGATAATGGGGAAATCCTGCTGAGGAGCCAATATTGATGGTGTGACAAAATCCAGAGACCTCAAACCAGACCAATGACTCATTGCAATGAACACTCATTGCAAGTAAAGATGTGTGGACAAAGGGATATACTATGGGACACACTGTGACACACTACAGTTTTCATAATAAAATTTTTTTTATGTTTTGTTTTGTTTGTGTATTGTTTTATTTTGGGTGGGAGGTTGCAGGAGCAGAGGGTTGATACAACGGGATGGGGACTGGGGTACATTATGTGAAATTCACAAAAAAATCAATAAAAGGGTTTTTTAATACTATAATAAAATCCATTGCTTTGTATGGTAACTAAATTGGTTTTCAAAATAAATTTCAAATGGAACAAGTTTGGGTGATTAATTATAGAAAAATCCTAGCTATGATATTGAAAGAAGGCTTTTTGAAAAGATCGTTTCTCTTTGATGCTTCCCTGATTCTGCAAGGTGCAGATCCACAGAATATAAAATCATTCTGATTAACTGAACCAAATCAAACTGAATTTTAATATTTTTATTTTGGGAAATCAAAATATAATTAACCCATTTTAACGTTCCGCCTGCCAACCTTTCCCATGTGTCCCCCTTTACTCTCTCTTCCTCTCAAATTCATGGCCTCATCTATCTCTCTCTGTCTCTCTGTCTGTCTCCCTCTCCCTCTCCCTTTTCTAAGCATATAAAGACAACTGTTCGGCCCTGACCACTGGTTCAGTACTAACCACTTGGTATTGGATGCCCAGTTGGGAAGCGGGGGCCGGGGGGGTGGGGGTGGAATTCCCTAAGGAAGACTATTCTGCTTTCAGCATTCCTTAATTGTCTATAACTTTTTGTCTAAGGTTGGGGCCCTGCGCAATTTCTTCTCTCCATGTTAGTATGTCTATTAATGAAACTGACTTTTTTTCTGACTTCTTTGTCTAAGATGTATTCTTTCATTTATTTTATTTACTTATTTGTATGTGTGCTTTTCTGAATGAGTGTATGTGCATTACATCTATGCAGGGGCCAAGGACCAGAAGAGGGCATCAGAAACCCTACAACTGGGATTACAGCTCTTTATGAGCCACCATGCAGGAACTTAGACCTGGGTCTTCTGCAAAACCAGTGAGTGCTCTTAAGAGATGGGCTATCTGTGAAACCCCCAAATTTAGTTCCCAATTTAAATAACTTCAAAGCATTCAGACAAATCCAGAAAAGACACCAATAAAACAGGTGACAGTGGCATAGAGATAAAGGAAAAGTAGCTAATACTCCTCCTTTCCATAGATACTTATGAAGCATATACATTGAGCTAGGCCTTTGGACATGTTAAGCAGTGTCTAACAGAAACACAGAACTCTCCAATCACCACAATGCATGCAATGATAATTCATGCGGGTTCATGCTTCCAAGTCGTTGCTTTCCACAATTTCATTCCTTCCCACAACTACCTGCCAAGCTTTCAATTATTTTTTGAAGTGCACTTGGACTCTAAGGAGTAGAATCAGCAATAGATTAGCTTTCTATCAGATCCTTACATTTTAAAAAATCAATATAAACAACTATCGACATGTAAGAATATCTTTGCAGGGGTTTAAGGCTCCAGCTGACAAGTTGTACCACACCATTAGATAAAACAGTTTAAGGGAAAAAAAATGAATGAAAATGGTCAAGAAGAATTAGTTCACTTTATAGACATGAGCCCTTTTCTAAGACAGAAGAGCTCACTGCCAAGAAAGATCTCTCAACCTGTGAGTCTTCCTAAAGGGGAAGAAATAGTTCAGTGTTGAGTGTTTAACTTCCCCATCCAGCAAGGACACTACCAAAGGACTCCCTTCTTTTTTATCCCACCAAGAACAACCATTGCTGAGTGACTGACAAAGGCCAGAAACAGGGAAGATAATACACAGAACACTCTCACAGACTGCATTATGGATCTCAGCACATGCTCTGTGGAACAGTCTTTCTACAGAATCCCCACCTGCCTCTGCATACTCTAAAGCTCCACATTCTCCACTTTCTTAAAGGAAGCTTCATGCCTGTGCCTCTGACCAACTGGGTTTCACCATAAACTCAACAATCTCTCTCACTGGAATTTAAATCCCTTAGTAACAAGGCCTGTAACTTGCTGTTGACGGAGCTCAATGCCAGAATGCATGAGAATACACATGGCAAAGGGTTTGATCCTCAGCAAGAAGGAAGGAAGAAAGGGAGGGAGAGGATGGAAGGAGGGAGAGAAGGAGGGAAGGAGGGAGGGAAGGAGGAAGGGAGAGAGGAAGGAAGGAAGGGAGTTTTTCTATTGATATACGAGACATAATATTTATCAATGGCAGCCAGTACAAACTGACTTCCACACCCAGAGTAAATAGCTTAGTGTGTAAGTGTTTAGCTACTTTTAATAGACAAAATGTATAATCCCACCTAATGGCATTAAGCTTTTATATTGTATGCTAGGAGGGATTAGCTAGGCTATTTGGTGTGCCACCTTGGAAACCAAGCTGGAAACCAAGCCAATGTGGATTTTCTATATCTAGGAAGCCAGAAGTGGAAAAAAAGAAATGTGTGCTTGCATTTTCTATGTCTCACACTGTGGTCTCTCCTGTTACAACAGTGGAAACATATATACATGTCCCCTCTAATATATAAACATGCATAAACATATACATACATGGAAACAGAGAGAAAATGGACATTTTTCCCAATAGCCTCCAACCAAAACTCAGAAATGTTACAAATAACACTCAGGTGCCCTCAAGAGTGAGAGCAGTGATTTTTTTTCTATTTTATTCATTGTTGCATCATCCTGCTAGTGCACAGCTAGTACACTACCAATTCCTCAGTAAATGCATTTTTAGTGAAAGACTACAGTTGACATTGTACTGTTCTATTGATATTTTATGAATATGGTCTAAATTTAGGTGTTTATTGCATGCATTTGGGCAACTCCAGAAACATAAGGAACACTTGTCATACTGGGGTCTGGGTGTGGGAAGAGGGAGAGGACCTTCAACAATATAAAATTACACAGGGAATTCTGAGAACATTTTGTGAATTTTTCCATGTTTCCTCCCTAGATTGGGGAACCATTGCATTGAACCTTCTTGGAGAAAACTCAAATCCACTCCCTATCAGAATGGAATCCTTATCAACTTGCAATCAGAGCATTCTGTGTCCCCGTAGCATGGTAGCTTGGTGAGGACTTATGAGCTTCACAAGGAGCTCATGTCTCCAACTCCAAGTCAGATACAATCTGTTTGATGAAAGCAGTTCTTCTCTATAATTGTTCCTTTTTTGCTGCGACCCCCCCTTTCAAAGATACAAGATGCATTAGATACATTCCAGAACATGATGGGGACAAAGGAAAGCCAATTAAAAGCTTTCACAAGACATCTTTTAATCTCAGCATGGCAAAGAATAAAATCAGTTCTTGCTATTCCTCAGACAGACAACCCTTCTCTGCCTCCAAGGTTCTGCCTCCACTTTCAGTTCCTCCTGTTGTTACAAACCAAACCATGACACACCATGTTACTCACAAAAGAAAACTACTTTTTCAAGAGACACCAAAGCTGCCCTTGAAAAGGTGGTACCTCCCTTTTGTGTAGGTCAGCCTGCTGATGGTCCTAAAGCCATCTTCATAATTACTGCTGCATCCAATCAGAACCCATCAATGATGAGGAAAGAGGAGAGGACATAGCTATGGTCCAGTTAGACCAATTGCAGTCAGTGAGTAGTTCTCAAGCTTCTAAAACTTTCTCAGAAGTTCAAATAACTACAAGAAAAATAAGCAAAGTTTCCATGACATGAACACGAAAAGCCCAAGCATCCATACATGGTAGTGAGGAAGACTCAAATGATCAACAGGAATGCTCAGTCTAGTAATATAGATGTAGATAGGAACACCAAAGCCAAGTTTCAAAAGTCTTTGTATTTAATTAGGAGTTCAACACTCCAGCAAATGTGGCTGTCTTAGACAGGGTTTCTATTCCTGTGCAAACATCATAACCAAGAAGCAAGTTGAAGAGAAAAGGATTTATTCAGCTCACACTTCCACAGTGTTGTTCATCACCAAAGGAAGGCAGGATTGGAATTTCAGCAGGTCAGGAAGCAGGAGCTGATGCAGAGGTCATGGAGGGATGTAACCTACTGGCTTGCTCATCTTGCTTTCTTATAGAACCCAAGACTACCAGCCCAGAGATGGCACCACCTACAATGTGCCCTCCCACCCTTGATCACTGAGAAAATGCCTTATAACTGGATCTCTCATGGAGGCCTTTCCTCAAGAGAGGCTCCTTTCTCTGTGATAACTCCAGCCTGTGTCAAGTTGACACACAAAACCAGCCAGTGCAGTGGTGCTCATGACTTCACACCCAAGAGGGATTAAGTCTGAAAACTTAAGACTTCAGTACATGAATCCTAGATTCACTAGAAAACTGCTGAGTGCCTCTATCTCCTCCTGTTGGTGAACCCATCTGTTCCACCTAATGACCCTATCAAAAGGGGGACTAGCAAAAGGGATCAGCAATTAGAAGTACTCGTGGGTCTTGCAGAGAACCCAAATTCAGTTCCCAGCACCCACATGACAACTTACAACTGCCTATAACTCCATTCCAAATGGATCTGATGCCCTCTTCTGACCTCCATGCCACACTGTGCACATACATCCATATAGGCAAGCATTTATATACACTAAAAGTGAATCTTTTTAAAATAGTACCATAAATGGATTTAAGTGAACACTTAATCCCACACTCATGAGTATTCACTTAGTTCTTACAATTGTAAAACATTCTACTAATCTCTCAAGTTCCAAAGACATTAACCTCCTTAAAAGAATTCACAACTCAATAGTAAATACAGAAAGCAAAGGAATGCTAAATATGGTTGATGAATGCAATCTTAGGATACGTAGAGCACTAGTAATTTGTCAATGTTCTCTAACCTGATTTACAGATTTAGAAGAACTGTCATGAATGAATTAGTTAGTTTCTCTTTTTTATTTGAATGCTACATTTGAATGTGCTATCTGGGTACTAAACAGCAGGAATGAATCAGTGGGAAGTGTGAGGAATGCCTGACAGAGATTATTAACATGAGAAAGAGCAAAGATGAGAAAAAGGCACAGGGGATGACAATTAGTTCTGGGTTATTGAAAACAATGAATAAAAGGAAAGGGAAGGGCAAAAGGTATGTGTCAGAACACAGAGGGCCTTGCATGCCCATGTTACTGATATTGGACTTCGCTTTATGGAAAATAGAGAACAATTGGATCCCTAATGGTTATGCAATAATCAGATACTTGAGTAGACAACATGTATTCTTATCTCTTTACAACCATACCAATTAGTATATTACTTTTGAAAATTGATTGACTTTTCCAATATGCTTTCTCATCACTAAAGAGAGAATCACAGTGTCTTATGAAAATTTGTGAGTATTAAGCAAGATAAAACATTTTAATGTAGTGTAGTCTTAACACAAACTCAGTTCAAAAATATAGGAATCTTATCCATTCCATAAGAGTCTAATAGGTAATAGTAGGTAACAGCTACCTACTATATTACATTTATTGTATAATAAAGGAGTCTTGGGAACAAGGATTATTAATGAAGAACCTCCTCTTCATCTTGTGATAGTGGATAAAAACATAATATGAGACCATTCCTTTTTACAGTTTCATCTGCAGGCCATCTGTCTGTGCAGAGTAACAAATACTTGTTGCATATGTGTGCTGGCTAGTTTTATGGCAACCTATCAGAAGCTAGAGTCACTTGAAAAGGGTGACTCAACTGAGAGAATGTTCCAACCAGACTGGCTGGTAGAAAGGCCTGTAGTACATTTTCAGTGATGACCATTGTCCTTCCATTTCTTTTTATACATTGCTTTCCAATAACACAAAACTGAGTCAGATTGACTCAGATCCCAGTTCACTTCAAGAAGGACCATACCAGGACTAGAGGTCCTGGATGCTAAAAGTAAGTAGGCTGATTAAACCATGAGAAGTGAGCTACTAAGAATCCTCTCTGGTCTCTGCATCGGCTCCTGCCTCCAGGTTTCTTGAGTTGCTACTTTGACTTTGTTAATGGACTTTGATATGGAAGGGTAAGCCAAATAAACCTTTTCTTCACCAAGTTGTTTGTCTGGTGTTTTATCACAACAATAAACCCTAAGACAGTATGAGAACTGACTGAATGAGAGACTTTGATTAGAAAGTCAACGGGAAGAAAAGGACATCAAGGTCACAAAGGCAGTGTCATCCAGATCATTTCTGATCCTTTGCCCTTTCTACATGTCTTCCACCATCATATCACAGCTGCCAATTCTTTAGCAGTCTTAATTATAGGCATAGCCATTTGTCTTCAAATATCGCAGCCCTGTGAAATCTATGCATCAATAAATACAGCTCAGATGCAGTTTGCCACACTGACAGAGAGTTAATTGCTTCTGTGGTTAAATCAAATGTGGTCGTTGCTTACCTTTAGAGTGAATGAAGTTTCAAGGTCCCCAACTGTCTTGAGGCTTCTTATAAAGTCATAATTAAGACACTATAGTTTGGGGACTTGGAGTCATGCCCCAAAATATTCACACTTTGATTAGCTCTCTGTGTCCAGAGAGTAACAAATCAAATTTCCAAGTTGAGACAGAAAATCAATTCTACATTTCAAAAGAGACGTTTTCTTTGTGTCAACCATCATTCCTTTATCTATTTCTTTTTTTTTTTTTTCAGAAAACACTTCTGGGATTTGATGTATTTGCCAGATATTTGGTCAGAGGAGAGATGGAGTAGAAGGAATTAGAGAGGACAAAAAAAGAAATAGCATCTAGTCTCAAGAATAACAGAGGAAGCAAATAGCCTGAAAGATTCAAAGCATGTGTAAGAGCATTATGACAAAATATGATTCTGTACATGAGGTCTCATAGAATGGTGGAATAATTCAGCTACAAGATGAGGGTCAGGAGAAACACAAGGAGGTGAAACTTGAGCTGAATCTTAAGGTGGAAATATTTGTGTCTGGCAGTCGTGAATAGGAATTAAGATGGGGAAATCGTATCATACAAATATAGCAGAAAAAAATAAATGTGCAAAAGCATGTGAAAAGAATGCTGCTCAAGAGACCATCATGCATTTCATAAGGATGGCAGATGAGGTAAGGACAGAGGCAGAGGGAGAAGGATATCTGGGAAGGGAAGAAGGAGTCCAACTCACAGAATATCTTGTGAAAGAATCACTGATGATCTTCAAACAGAAAAACAGCCTCAAGCCTTTTGTGGGAAAAATCTTCTTGTCTGCTAGCATGGAGAATTTTAAAGGGAAGAAACTTAGGAAAGGAAGATTCATCAGGGAACATACCTATTTAGAAGCAGAGGCAGAGGCACACAGAGTGGGCAAGCACAAATGAGATGGGAATTCCAAGAGTATCTCTGTGCGATGATAATAAGGTTTTTGGTTACTTCTAACAATGAACACAACCTTAACCAGTTGTAATTAAACACATCATGAATTTGAAAGCAAGATCTGATTTTCACAGTCTGTCCAGATTGTGTCTGGATTTATGATATCTCAGTTTGTCCTGTATGGCAACAAGTTTGGGGAAGGGGAACCTTAGGACCCTATTTCTGTTCTTACTGGTGACTTCCCTCCTAGCTGAGACTTGAGTTGGAAACATCAGTATGCACCTTTGCATATGTTCAGCCTTTTCGTTATGTGGAATCAGTTTTTCTCAGTTACTTGAGAAATTATTAGATTATGAGAGTGATGTGCTGTCTACTGCAGGTGGACTGCAGGGGTTGGGGGAACAGGAGGGATTAGGTGGGACAGGAAGGCATGAAGGGACAGAGCACAGGGGGAGACCACTGAAATTGGGGAGCATTTGGGGGACAATGTAGAAAGTTAGTGAAGTGGAAACTTCCTAGATTCTGTGAGGGTGACCTTAGTGAGGACCCCTAGTAATGAAAAGATATGGATCCTGAACTGGACATCCTCTGTGACCAGGCAAGGCTTCCTTCCAGGTGTGGGACTGCGACACCAACTCAGCCACAAAACCTTAGACCTACAGCCCGTCCAGCAGGCAGGATGCGCTGGAGCAACGGTGGCTCAGAACTTGTGGGAGTGGCCAATCAATGATTGGTCTAACTTGAAGCTCATGACTCAGGAGATTCCCTGTCTAAAACTACCTGAATGGCCAGGAACCAAAAGTTGAATATCTCAGGGACCTTTAGCAGAACCAAATAGGATAGGCCAAATCAATGAAATGATTTCTAATGTTATTCTGTTATACTCCTGTATGGGTGCCTAGCACAATTGTCATCAGAAAGACTTCCTCCTGCAGCTGATAGGAGCAGATGCAAAAACACACAGCCACACATTAGTCAGAGCCCAAGAAACCTTGCAGAAGTTGAGGGAAAAGGATTGTAGAAGCCAAAGGCAGCAAAGACACTAGAAGAACACAGTCCACAGAATCAACTAAGCTAGGCTCACAGAGACTGAAGCAGCAACCATGAAGCCTGCATGTGTCTGCATTAAGTTCTCTGCATATATATAATAGTTGTTTAGCTTGAGGGTTTTGTAGGACTCCTAACAGTAGGAGAGGGGTTGTCTCTGACTCCTTTGCCTGATCTCAGGACCCTTTTTCTCCCACTTGATTGCTTCATCCAGCCTTGATCTTCGAGTTCAAACCTAGTCTTATTGTTTCTTGTTATGCCTTGTTCAGTTAGGAGTTCTGTTCTTCATGACAAATACAGAAGCGGATGCTGACAGCCAACCATTAAACTGAGAACAGTGTCCCCATTGAAAGAGTTAGAGGAAGGATGAAAGGAGCTACAAAGGTTTGCAATCCCATAAAAACAACAATATCAACCAACCAGAGCTCCCAGGGACTAAACCACCATCCTAAGTGTACACACGGACAAACCCATGGCTCCAGCTGCATATGTAACAGAAAATGGCCTTGCTGGTCACCAATGGGAGGAGAAGCCTTTGGTTCTGCCAAGGCTGGAACCCCAGTGTAGGGGAAAGCCAGGGTGGGGAGGTGGGAAAGGATGGGTGGATGGGTGGGGGAACACCCTCATAGAAGAAGGGGGAGGCAGTATGGGATAGGGGGCTTATAGATGGAAAATTGGGAAAGAGGATAACATTGGAAATGTAAATAAATTTTAAAAATTCAATACAAATATACAGAAAAGAAAAAAGAAAAAAAGGAGGTCTGCTCTTTTCTGAAGGTAAATTCAGGTGCAGAAGAGCTGAGGAAACTGGAGGTGGGGAAGTGAACTGGGAAGAGTGGAGGGAGAAAACAGAGGTCTGGGTGTGTTATATGATAGAAGAATAAACAAAGAGAAAAAAGTTATACCTAACAACATACATGCAAATAACATGTGGACTGAGCAGGTCATATTTAGTTATATATGATCTACATATATGCTTCAATAACAACAAAAACAAGATTATAAATTTGAGGATGGGAATGGAATATAGAGAGTTCAGAGGGAAGAAAAATAGGGAGAAGTGTTAAAATTATATTATAATCTGAAATTTTTTTTTAAATGTCAAAAAAAGACTAGGTTCCTACAGTCATGTGAGAATACGGGGCTTCAACAATCTACCATTGTGTAATTATGTAAGAAAAAATGAAGCCCTAGAATAAAACAAATCACACACACACACACACACACACACAGATGACCAGAGGTTTAAGATGGAAATGTGTTCCTACTTCTTTCCTATTTTGTTGTGATTGTCTATTTCTCCCTACTCAAACAAGGTATGAACTCTGAGAGTTCAAAATGTTATTAAATTGATTTGGTTCAACATCTGCATTACTAGGCATACACCAACAGATAGATAGATAGATAGATAGATAGATAGATAGATAGATAGATAGATAGATAGACAGACAGACATAGACAGATAAACAGATCTCACATCTAGCATCCACAACCCAAAGTTATATGACAGAAATGTCTAAATGGCAGAACAATATTAAGAAAAGTGATCGTTGGGGAGTCACAACAAGCCCAACTTTCACCTTCCTGACTGACTTTACACACACACACACACACACATATATAAATATATATACATGAATATACTAATTTATTTATATATGATACATGCATATCTATATCTGTCATGTAGATAGTTAGATCATAGATACATAGATACTTACATGACATAAATTTATCGATCCATGCATCTAGCCATTTATGTATATGAATCCTTATCAGACCCATGTATCTTCTCAGTTTATAGAGTTTGTATTTAACTTTTGAAAATGATCAACCACTATCTTTTGCTAAATTGTCTCCACTGTATTTTATTATTGTCATCTGTTGGATTATATTGGAGTCTATTATCTCCATTTCTCTTTTCCCTGGCCATGTCCTTCGAATCATTGTTTCTTTCTTTGTCTGTCAACCAAAAGTCTTAGTTTCAGGAAATCTTTTTTAATTTCTAGATATTTACTTTGATTTTGTTTCGAAACTACCAGAACTACCGTGTTGTGTCTTGGTTTCTTTTATTCTTCAATCTTTTATATCTTTGATCTTTTTAAATCTATTTTAGTGTCTTTCAGATTGTTCTTTCTGTTTTCATTTGTTAATGTTTGTTACACTTTCTGCTTTCTTTTGTGGCAATATCATTTTTAAAATGTGTAGCCAAAATCTGTAGCCAAACTGTCCTGGAATTCTCTAGTTAGCTCAAGCTAACCTTGAATTTAGGTTCATCATCATAATCATTAGGTTTAAGAAAAATAAAACAAAATATAGCCTCATCTACCCCCAAATCCGCATCTGTAAAGTAAAGAAATTACATGAGTGGTTCACAAAAACTTTTGTTCTTTTTGTACCAATGGTTATGTGGAAGATTTTTCATGCAGTCAATCCTGATCCCTGAGCACACCTCCCTCATCTAATCTCTACTCAAAATAATGCACTTCTTGGTTTCCTTCACTAAGAAAACAGATCTCATATATCCACAACCCAATTCTGAGTCAGAAATTATCAAGTGACAGAACTATATTAAGAAAAGATGATAGTTTGGGAGTTACGACGATCTCAACTTTCACCTTCCTCACTGTCTTTGCATGTCATTTAAGCAGCCTACACAACAGTTTTCTTATCTGTGAATTGGAATGGTAATACACGTCTTACGTGTTTTATTGTTGTTTTAAAACCAACATAAACATATGGCAAACATTCAATAAAAGTTATTTAAATCCAAAACTAAGCAAAAATTCTCTTCTGACAATGGGTGAGATGGTATCTATTACAATAGAATATATTTTAATCCTTCCAACATGTTATTCCGCTATGTCTTAACGTTTCAACATTTTCTAATCCCACAAACAATTTGCATGCATTCCAAAGTCTGCTGATCAAATATTTTATGCAAGATACAGTTATCTAAATTATTTCAACACTTTGGACATCTACCAAAGATTATTTTTTAAAAAATTGTTAATAACATGGGTACTTGACCCCCAGCCTCATAAATATTTTATTTAATAACAAGAAAAAAATTGCTATCCCTTTTGGTAACCAGTAGTTTTCCCAATGTATCCCTGTCCTGCCTCATTATTTCTTAGCACAGAGGGACTCTCAGCCCCTCGTATTTCTATTATCACACAGAGATGCACTTTAGGAACTGACATCTAGGCATCTGTCTCCTGACAACTAAGATGATCTTGGGTTGGTAAACAATACAATAGCATTCATTAAAAGTTTCTGACTCACAGCCACTCCAAAAAACCTTCCTCTTTTGTTTTTTTTTTTTTTTTTTCTTTTTTCTTTTTTTCAGAGCTGGGGACTGAACCCAGCAAGCGCTCTACCACTGAGCTAAATCCCCAACCCCAACCTTCCTCTTTTTTATCTCGAAAGCTTTATTTTCTGGTTTTCTTTGTCCTGAGTCTTTCAATCTGGTAAAGTTGCTCTTGTTCTGAATAAAAGAAAATTAAATTTTTCAGATAACAGGGGTGACTTAATATAATACTAACAGATATAACAGAAGTGTTAAAAAGAAACAAATTGCCCAGTAGAGAATGGAATGTTATTTAAAGGTGAGTCTGAACACCAGTTTTGAAATCACTCAGTTTAATCCCAGAGTCTACCACTGTCGAGTACAGCGAATTGAAACAAGCTGAGTGTGCACCTTAGCCCCAATGTCACACCTAAAGTAAACAAGAAACACTCTTCCTTTATACAGCTAGGAGGGAGAAGGAAGCAGCAGAACCCCCTTCAGCAGTGAAAAGTTCATTAAAGTCTTTCCCTAAAGACATCAAAAACAGCCTAGGGAAAAACAGAATGGGTCAAGTAATCTGTCCCTCTATCGTGGATAGAGAAAATACAGAGAAATATATGTTCTTATTTTATATAACTGACCTGGCCTGGGAAACAAAAGCCTCTTACTATATTAAAATATTTCACAGCTGAAATGCATGTTATAGGCCACAGAGCTAACGATATAAGCCTGTGGACAGACAAAGCAACCATGCACACTGTACTCCATGAGCACTGACTTTGGGCTAGGGACCATGATATTCTTTGCATATGAACATGTGTCCCTGTCTCATTTCATCTTTATTATGTTATGAACAAATGCAGCTCATTTCAAAGCCACCAGAAAGACTTTTATATGATGTCCACTTAATAGATGATAAGTTAGCCTAAAAGCATGAACTGAGACAAGGATGTATGAAGCCATCCACGTTATTTACAGCTAGAATAAAGAAGTGACCAAGAGGATATGTAGCAGTGGCCATGCAGCATCTGCAAGGAACAGTATATGAGTGCTTTGCTGATGACACTCTGCACAGGATGGCCCATGGAGACCCTTCCCGCTTGGCAAGGACCTGCGGTGATTTTGGTGGCCTCTATGCTTATTACCCAGATCGAGTGTGCTTGCAAGCTCTCATTGCTTTCACTATGCTGTTCACAGTGATACTGAATTTTACTTTCTCAGTCACAGGCAAGTCTGGGATCATGTAGGCTGTAAGCCTCCTGGATGATTCTACGCTTCTCTCAAAACCCTTTCAAGGGGTAAAGCCCTCCTCTACCCCCCTCTACCTCTATTGATACTTCAGATGTGACTATTAATCCTGGGTATTTGGGAACACATAATGTCCCTAGAGAAACAGCCTCACTCATACTGAGTAAGCTTGCAACAATTGTACAGAGCAACGGGTCCTACTTACATAACAGTTCTGGGGAAGTTGTATCTGATCAACAGAGACCTAAAAAACAGTTATTGGAAAAATGGTATCAGGAATTAACGGGTACATATCAGGAAAGGTTGCTTGGTAAAATGTGCATGTCTCTGTCTTCCATTTTTAAAGTATTATAACAGAGATGCTATTTAATGACTGGGGGAAAGGACTAACTTTAAATTATAATTTCAAAGATATAGGGGGGTGGACTTAGACCCACAAATGGTTAATCTGTCTCTCACCTTGCACAACTGAGTATCCACATTTGCTGCCAGCTGGCAATGTGCTCATCTCCACAGGACATGCCTGGCTAGACATTGATTCTGGGCTTGCTGAAATTGTGCTTTGTAGTACAAAATAAGGTTGAGGGGTGGGAGCGTGGAAGAGGAGGGAAGAAGATGGTGGAAGGAAATCTATTGGGGGAGCTTAGGAGCCTTTTGTAATGCTGATACTAATATTGAATAAAAGACAATAATAATAATTGTTCAGGCAACCAGGCTTATGGTTCTATAAAGAAAGATGGTTGTAGCTATTCAGGATCACGTGCTTGAACACCAACTGGTGGTCAGAGTCTTCATTCTCGCTGATGCCACACATCTGTCCTCAGTTCTAGAACCCTGCTATAATGCTGGTCACCAGCACATATGAAGCAATAAGTATACAAAAAGTGTTCCATCGATACAAGGTCAGTGCTTTTTACAAGTGTTGTCATGCCCAAATGACACAGTGAAGAGAGCAAAAGACCAAATACTGGTCCCATGCCAAATCAGTTTTTTTTTTACTTTCTCAGAAAAGAAAGAAGTTGAAGACATGACAGGCTAGTTATCCAGATATATGTGCATAAATGTAGACCCCTCAGTGACCTATACCCTCTGGCCTCTCTGGGCTCTGCTGTTACCTAACTCTTCTCGTCCTTTATGATTGCTTTCTTCCGGGCCTTTAGGTAGCATGCCCAAATTCATAGTCCGACAATCCCAGCAAAAGTGGCTTCAAATTCCAAGTTCTTCCCAATGTTCCAACTACATTTCTGATGCTTGCATTCAGAAAAGCTAAGGATGCATGTGTCAGTTCATAGCTAAGTGCCTCCTACTTTGCAGGAATCCAAAACCAAATTTGCAGTTGTTGGTAGTAAATGCACTGGCCTGGGATCCAGGAAGCCTGGGTTCTAGTCCTGAATATCTCTAATTCACTGTGAGATTCATGCTTTTCATGTAACCCTCTGCTCCAGAATTTAGTTTCCTAGTATTTGATTATATAATCAAAATAAATATTTTCTAATGTTCCTTCAAAATATAACAACCGAGATTATTATAAAAATAGACCACACTTTTTCTTTCCTTATTGTCCATTGAGTGCATTGCTTTTTGTAGTAAAATACTCAGTAAATAAAACTTGAGTTTCAGATTGTTGTGTGCTGCCATGTGAGTGCTAAGAACCAAGCGAGTCCCCTGAAACAGCAGCCAGTGCTCTTAACCACTCAGCCATCTCTGCAGTCTATGTTTGTATATTTTTTATTTGTCCTTCAAGAGTTTCATACAAAGTATTTTGATTATATTTATGTTTGAAAACATGCATAGACTCATCTCCGTATTTCACTTAATTGATTGGTTGATTGGTTTTTGATTGTTTGATACAGGGTTTCTCTGTAGCCCTGACTATCCTGGAACCCATGTTGTAAACTAGGCTCATCTTGAACTCACAGAGATCCACCTGCTTCTGCCTCCTAAATGTTAGGATTAAAGACATGTACTACTGGTGGAAAATATTCAATAAATCAACTTAAGAGAGGAATGATTTGTTTTGGTTATAGGTTCACAAATTTAAGCCCATGATCATCAGCTGACTCCATTGCTTTCCTGACCATAATAAAACAGGAGCATCATGATAGAAAGGCACGGTGCCTATCACAAGAGTAGATCCCTCTGCTTACTTTCTACTATCTTCCCCTAATTCTGAGGCCCAATAATGAATCTATCAATGGATTAAACTTATGCATGAGGTTAGCGTCATCATGAGTCAGTTATTAAATCTATCACTGACAACCAAGCATTTATTTCCTGAGACTTTGGTGGGAGAGATACATAATACCCAAACTATAACATTTTTTAAATATGAACAAAAGAACCCAAACAGAAAGCATGAGTCCATGCTCCAAATTCTGGTTTGCCCTGCTTAGAACATCTGTGTACAGTGAAAAATGAAGACTGCTTGGATGAGGTCAATATATCCCAGTTATTAGGTCATTCCAAATCTGAAACTAGTCCCATAAGCTCATTTCCAAATGTAGACAGTTACCCAGGGATAACACTTCCTTATAATCTTCCATAGGCATGTGGATTGTAAAAACAGAAGAAACCACGTTGAATTTTCTCGTCTTATGATGAAACCCATGAATCTTGAAGGGAACTACTCCAAGTTCTCCCCATGAACTTTTACTGAAACTTGAATCCCTGGTCCTGGACACGAGATAGTGATATTTCTTTATTGTATTGTTTCATTGAGAAACAAGATTGTTGCGGGGGATGCTAAACTTGAAATTAAAACTTGCATTTGAGTCCTGGATACTATTTTTTTCTATTACCTATCCTTTATCATGTGTAAAACAATGCATGCAATACATGTATGAAGGTACAAATAACTAAAATGTGCACATGGTGAACCCAATGATAAATACTTTCAAATCTCACCCCTCAGGATAGTGAACTGGATTTGTTTAAAATGACTCATAGGAACATATTATATAAAATGAGTGATACGGAAATAGGATTGTTCTGTCTTTCGGTCTCAAAATAAAGGCCTTTCAGATAAGATTACAATGGATGAGAGACATTATTACTTTCCATCCCGTGGACAATTTATGGCAATATTTATGTTCTTAAACTACATGCACCTCTGCATCCAGAATGTAAGCCCTGGATATACACATTCACTGGGGCTTGAAAATAAATCCATTCTACCTAGACTAGCAGAAAATACACTCTATAAATAGTAAATATGCTGAAATAAATACCCTACATGACAGCTATTGGCTCTGTGTATATCCAGCTGAGCCAACCCATCTCCAAAAAATGTCTTAGAAATAATAAGGCTGCCTAAAATACTGCTAAGTGTTTCATAGAAATCAGTGCACAATACATCGATTCTACCATAAAGTCATACTTCCTTAAAGTTTCTGAAAAGTAATTATGAAAATATTTATTAACCTAACATGGGATGTTGAATTAGAGAGAAAAGGAAAAATAAGCAGTCTTGGTGGCTGAATGCTAAACATTGGTAGACATCGGATAGGCATTTCTTTGTCTATCAGGCATGACTTTGACCCAGTAATTAGATCATTCCAAATGTGAAACCACCCCTATAAATTCATTTCCCCTGACAGTTGTCCAGGAGGGCAACTGCTAATCTTCCTGCTAATCTTCCATTTAACCCTATTATAATCCCCATTTCATAGAAGACACAAAGTATCCATTGAGTCACTGCCTACATAATTCAAGTTCAACTTCCACTTATAATTGCATGTAATCACCTCATTAGAAACACACACTCTTACATGGACATAGGAAGTGCCTTGCAAATGAATCCAGTCCAAAAGCCAAAATGTAGATACAAGCCATCAGAACAGTTTCTGGAAATTGAGGGGTCAATTTGGGTAGCTGAATTGTTTTTCTACAATAAAAAATGTAATCAGACTTCACTGTTTAAAATACACTTATTTTAAAATCATATTTTACAAATAGCATCCCTGAGATTAAATCTTATCTCAGCAAATCCTGTCTCAATACCAAAATTCAGATGTTGGGATAGTAGCAACCACATTTTTTTATGTTATAACCAAAAAATAATAATAGCTTACATATAACAAAGTTATTTCTCGGTTTTGGGGACTGATAAGCCCAGTACCAAGGCACTGATCAATATCTGATGAGAGCTTTTTCTACTTAATGCCTGATAGATGATAGTACCCTCTTATTCCATCCCATGTGATGGAAATGGATAACTAGCTCTCCAGGGTTTCTTTCATGAGGACACTATATTAACTATCCGTCTGTTGCTAACACAGGATACCCTGACAAAAGTCAACTTAGGAAAGGTTATATTGGGGTTGGGGATTTAGCTCAGTGGTAGAGCACTTGCCTAGCAAGCGCAAGGCCCTGGGTTCGGTCCCCAGCACCAAAAAAAAAAAAAGAAAAGAAAAGAAAAGAAAAGGTTATATTTTAGCTTACAGTTTTAGAGAAGATGCAGTCCATCATAGCATGACCACAGACAGGAAAGGCATCATGAAGGACAGGAATCTGTCTAATCACATTTTCCTTCGTTCGTGTGTAGGGAGCAGAGATACATAGAGAACAAGAAGTGGAGGCAGGTTATAAAACCTCAAAGCCTGCCCCAGTGATACCCCCCCGCTGCAGTAGGCTTTACCTCCCAAAGGCTTGGTTATCTGCCTCAAACAACACCAGGTGGGGACCAAGTGTCCAAATACCTGAGCTTATGGGAAACATTGTTTCTTTCAACCCAGCATAGATACCAATTCCATTCATGAGGGCCCCTGGTCCACAAGCTAATTACCTCCCAAAAGTCCCAAGGTCTAAAACCAGCACTTTGGAATGAGAATTTCAATGTATAAATTTTTGTGGGACACAAATATTCAGACTACCTACCTCCGAAAAAATAAACCTCCTTTCTTAATGAGCAAGATTGAAAACATTTTCACTGCATTGCCCTTAGAGGCACACCTGAGACAACTCCAGACACTCAGAGACTCCGGGCAGCCCTAGCAGAAGCGAGTAAGTGGTAAAGAAATGGAAGAGAAATGCAAGGATGTGAGCACAATGAAGAGAGGCAGAACTGAAAACTTGAGGGTAGAAAGGACTAGCCTGCTGTGAGTAACCGTGACCATGGTGATGTCCTGGCCTCTGCTGCCACTAAGGGCCACATCCGGGTCGGTAGCCCTGCAGCAGCCAGAGTCTCTTACCACCAAAGGCCAGGTGGCTGTATAGAACTGTCTCTACCCCTCAGCAGGGCGTCACGGGACAGCTGGCCCTGCACAGTGCAGGAGTTGCAGGTGAGATACCACAAGTATACTAATGTGGAAGAGGTGGCCCTACCACTTGTCTCCTGTGAGGTAGCATGGACAAGGGAGAAATACCCTCCTTCCTTGCTGGCACCTCACCAACTGCCACACCTGCTGCAGGCCTACATAAGAGTTTTGGAAGAAGGAAGATTCATTCTTCTTTGACTGCTTGCGCTTACTTGACAGCACATCTGTTGGAACCTCTTTCTCCAGAAGAATGGCTAAAACAACTAGCCTCATGGGACTGAACAACTACTAGATTCTTGGACTTCCCATCTGCAGCAGACAATTGTTGGGTTAGTTGGACTACAGACTGTAGGTCGTCACAGTAAATCCCTTAATATATAGAGACACTCCACAAATCCTGACCCTAGAGAAACCTTCCCACACCCTGCCACCTATAATAGACAGGAGAGCTGGCCCCTAGGGTGTGAACACAAGAGAAACATGAGAGCTAGCTCTGCCTCTTGGTCCTGGGTGTGCGCAGACAAGGGAGAGACAGCCTCCTCCCCTCCCTACTCCATCTACAGCAGGTAGGAGAGCTGGCTCTAGGGTCATGAGAGTTGAATAGAACTGGGCATGCTCCTCACCAGCTGCAACAGTCAGGAGAGCAGGCCCTGCACCTCACCCGGACAGAAAAAGCCAACAGGCTGACCAGCTCAGATACCTCTTGGGCCCAGATCCAGGGCTTTGAATTGGCCCTACCCCGACATTAGCTCATCAATGAACTGCAGGAGTGCATAAAGGGGCTGGTCCTATAGCTCCAAAACTACAGGGTCTCCATGACACAAGACAACAATGGGGTAACTTAGAGGAGTCCCACTGGAGTTCCAGGATTGATGGAGTAGAAAAAGTCAGAAGCCTCCAGTCACTGCAATGAACATTTGCAAGCAAAGAAAAGTGGACAAGAAGGTAATCTGTGGGACACACGTAACACACTAAAGCTTCCACAATTAGATTTTTAATTTTTCTCCGTTGGGGACGAGATTGGAAGGGTGGAGGGTGGGTATGAGGGAAGAGAGATGAGTGGGATTGGGGTGCATAATGTGAGATTATAAAGAACCAATAACAAGTTAAGAAAATATTACAATTCATCAAACCCAGAATAGAACCCTCATGACAGCTAATATCTGATGAAATAAGAATGAAATAATTATTTATTGTTTTCTAATTTCCCGTCTATAAAATAAGTATTAGCCATTTGATGCAAACCCCTTAGCCCACAAACAGAAAGCAAGCATATTTATTAGACCACAAAGGTTGTGTTTTGTTTTGTTTTGTTTTGTTTTTTAATCTAGTGATGACACTTGGGGAATTTTTTCTCCTTTTTAAAAAGACAAGAAGTCCCTAATGAGAAAGTTGTGTGTGCAAAGATATTCACTGTAACACCATTTAGACAGTGAAATGCTGAAAATAACCTACAAATCCAAAAGTATGAAAAAGTGCTACATAAAGTGTGATATACTAATCAGACAGTATTTTGTAATTTTTAAGTTAAAATGACTTAAACACTAAATATATTAGCCTATAAAGCTTATTGTACATTTTTAAATGCTCTATGTCTTCCAAAAATAATATACAAATATTTGAAAACTCTGGAAAGAATATTAAGGTGATAACCATTGATGTAAACAGGTAGCAGAATTGCAGACACGTTTTCTTTGTTTTTTTTCTCCTCCTCCTTAATTTTATCTTTTTAAATTTTTGTCTTTATTTTTACACCTCAGGTCTTTCACACATATATTATAACTTCTGTTTTTGTGTCTTTATGGAATTCCTGAGTGTGCAAACCAGGGAATCTGAGTGTGCAAACCAGTGAGCCTCTGTGTCTATAACTGTTTCTTATGCCTTTCTTGGGCTCTTTTCCTCCTATTTGTTTTGTCCTGTTCCAATGTGTTTGCTTTTATTTTATATTTTTATTATTATTATTATCCCTATCCCTTAGGTGACTGTTTTCTAACGAGAGACAGAATAAAATTGATCTGGATGAGAAGTGACACAGGGAAGAACTGGAAGGAGTCGAGAGGGGGGATTATAATCAGGGTCTAATGCATGGAAAAAACTATTTTCAATAAAACAAAACTTTAAGAAGAGAGTTCCATTACTCTAAATTGCTTTCTTTTATCCAAACAACAGAAAAAGACAAGGCATTTACAATCTCCTTGGCAAACCATGCTGTTATTTTTTAATCCACTGTGTGAACGTTCTTGTAATTGATCTTTGTCATTCAGTTCAGTGACCCTGCATTTACAGATCCGCTTTCATCCATGGTAACGTAGATAAATGAGGCCGGAGTTAAACTATTGACACTATCTTGACACCTGTGCACATCAGCACTTTGCTTATTTGATTAACACATAAGCTGGATTTGAGACAACTAAGAACTTGCTGTAAAAAGTGATTTCCCTTTTCTTCCTAATTCCTACCAAAGTACAGAACACTAGGAGAGTTAGGGCATGGATTTTTCTGCCTTGAAGTTCTAGGGTGGAGTATCCAAGCCAAGAATAGTTTGTCAGATGTTTACTTAACATCATATATGTACCAAGTAATTTATTAAGCATTTTACATGTATAAGTCATCTACCTAAAAGTTACATACATACACTTACATGTATGATTACATGCTGGAGCATGTTACGTCTAGAGACTGTGCAAGAGGCAAAATAGTTATCTGACCTTGGAGGGATAACAAACATTAATGTGGGCTAAGACAAGTTTTATAAGACGTTTTAAATATGAAATAGAAATGTCCTTTATAGGGTCATGTTTGACACTAATTCTTCTTCTGCTGATGGCACTATTTTGAGAAGCTGGGGGACATTTGGTAGATAAGGTCTAGGTAATAAAAGTAGGTTATGATCTCCAGCCTTGCTCCCTGCTTCCTGGTCTTCTACGGTAAGAACAGCTGCTCCTCACGCTGCCATGCATTTCCTGCCAGGATGGATGGCAATTCTCTGCACGAGTCAAAAGAATGTTCCCTCCCTTCAATTGTACCCATCAGATACTGTAGTCACAGTGATGCAATAACCAACTTATCCCAGAAAATGGTACAAAAAGTGGGGGTCACTGTTTTGCCCAAAGCTGATCAGGTGCTTCTAAGGCCTTTGACAGTTTTCGCAGGAGAGATTTGACAAAGTATGTAGAGACGACAGAATTCTGGGGAAGGGAACAGGGAGTGTGGACAGGGGTATTTGCCCCAGAGGAGGGACAAAGGACTGCCTCTGGACAGAGAGGAGACAAATATGGGCAAATAGTTATAAAAGTAAAAGGGGAAACCTCATGTTAGGATGGGGTGTTTCATTTTAGTTGAACATGTTAATTAGGTGAGCAAAGGGGGGCTTTTGATTGTTAGACTTCAATATTTTTTCATTTAATTTTACCTTATTCATTTTACATCCCTCTCACTGAGATGGGATGTAAATCATCCCCCCTCTTGGTCAATCCCTCCCACAGTCCTTCCCCCTCTCACCCTTCCCCTTCTCTTCCTGCTCTCCACCCCAGGTATCTCTCAAACCTGGCACTTCAAGTCTCTGCAAGGGTAGGCACTTCCTCTACCACTGAGACTAGACAAGGGAGTACAGCTAGTAAAACATATCACATATAAACACAACAGCTTTTGAGATAGTCCCCATTCCAGTTGTCCAGGACCCACACAAAGGTCAAGGTCAAGCTGCATACCTGTTACATATGGGTGAGGAGGCCTAAGTCCAGCCTGTGAATGTTCCTTGGTTGGTAGTTCAGACTCTGAGAGCCCCAAGCATCCAGATTAGTTGATTCTGTCTTCCTGCAGAGTTTCTATCCCCTTAAGGACCTACAATCCTTCCTCCTCTTCTCCCATAAGAATCCCTAAGTTCCATCCATTGATTGGCTGTGGGTGTCTGTGTCTGTCTGATTGACTTCAATACTTTGATAGCTGAACCTTGGTTGGCAGTCTCAGGAAGAGGAAGTGGCCAAATAAGGGGCTAGACCTTGGTGGCTAGCCTTAAGAATGTAATCTGATGATTTTTAGCAAGGCATAGGAAATGGGAGAGAAGGGAAGGCCTTCCAGAGCCATGTTTCCAATGCTCAGGCTGGCTAGTATTCCCTTAAGTAGACTCACTATACTTGTGATGTTTCAGCTAAGAATCAGGGTACTATTGGGAACTGAATTAGGGACCAGTCATTGGGGGAAAAATTGTCTACAGTTTCCGTGTGTCTTGAAAATTTAAGTAAAGTTATGTTTAAAAGTTAATTAGTAATTAATTTGCTGAAGGAAATTTCAAGACAATATATAACATTTGGGGTTGTCATGGTTATTGAGAGCTATTTTTAGCCAGCTTTACTGTGAGGACAGAGCATGGACAAGACAATTTGAAAATCATACCATTATCCTGGTAATGAGCATGGACACAATTAAAACTGTGGGGAAAGAGGAGGGTACGTGTGCTAGACGGTTATCAGTATTATAAGCAATAAGACAATAGAAAGGGAGCCACAGGGACATTTCATGAATTATCAAGACCACACTTATCACGGGCTGTGGGGTATACAATTGCAAATGAATTTGAACCACTTTCCTTTAATAAAGAGATAGAGAGGCCTGACCAAATAGTGTCACCTAGGAGAGTGTGTTTCCCAGTTCAATGACCTCTGGCATTCAGAAGCTACTGCAGCCATCGTATAACGGAAGCTCAACTACTACTCAACCTGAACAACTTTGCAATATCCACATTGTTGTGTGACAAAATGTTCTTGGGAGAACCATCCCAGATAGTGATCCCACAACAGACCAAAGTACAGTCAACATCAAAATCCAATGTAGTGAACCAATGTGTTTTATTTCGATTACTTACAGGACTATGGGTAAAGAGTTACTTACAGGAACAGAAATGACTCAAAGACAGCTGCATCACCAAAGCCTACCCAGCATTGGGTGATATCTCACAAAATCTGGGAACCTGGAGCACACTGCAAGGCCTGTGGGCATCTCAACAGGTTGAACAAGGTCCTCTTGAGTACCTCAATGGTCTAAACCTCTTCGGGCAGCTCTGCAGGTTTCTGCTTCTTCCAGGTAGCTGGTCTGATCTCAGAGTCTTCTGTGCAGCTTTGCTTGTGTGAGACTCTTCCTTGCCCTTGGCTTCTCTGAGAGGGATTAGGCTTTTATCGCTTACTCTGGCAAGAAGGGGCCTGGTGAATCTAGTCAGTTTCTAGAAATTCCTGAAGCTGTTTTGAGTTGTTTACCTTCCTGCTTAAGGAGTTTTTGGGAGTATTTATTTATTTGTTTGTTTCAGAATGGAATGTTTCAATCTCAGGAAACTGTTAAGACAACATACATGGTACTGGTTTCTGCAGCCATACATAAAGAAAAACTTAGAAAATCTTTAAGAAAATGAGGAAGGTTTAGGAGCATTTTTAAAGTACATGGATACATAATTTGACTTTTATTTGAATCATGATGGGTAACCTATTGAAGAGAAGACATACTTGGAAAAACCAGTGAATCCAATGTAAGAGCAGTGGCACTTAAATAAAAATGGCTGGTGGTATGGTAAGGAATGGCTAGGTTCTGTGGTTGTTCTGATAGAATTTTCTAATGAGCAGAACGTGGGGTATTTTAAAACAAATAGTCAAGAATGATAGTATATATAGTGGAATACTCATAAGCCATGAAAGGAGTAGTATCCTATAATATGTAGCAAACCTGAAACAGAAATATATATGTATTAATTGAAACAAGCCATACAAAGACAAATATTGCATGTTCTCCTTCATATGTGTCCATTTAAATGTAGAATGATGATCACTAGAAGCTGTGAGAAGGAATGGGGAGGACAGAGGGACATTATGTAACAAGTATCAAACTACAGGTAATAATCCGAAGTTCCAGTGCTCTACAACATAGTGTAGAGCTCATGATAACCTATTCCATATTCTTATGAATAACTAGACAAAAGGAACTAAAAGGCTCCAAACACAAAATAATGGTATGTTAATGGAAATGTTAATTCACCTGATTTGATCAGTTCATGTTATACAGGAATATCACATGCTTTTAAATATGCATGTTATGTGACAAGTGATTTGATATGTTTAGAGAGATACAAATAGTAACTGCTCTAATTTGATCATTATACAATACACATCACATTATCAAACTATAGTGTATAAGTATCTACTAATAAAATAATTTAAAAATCAACATTTAGAGGGTGAAAAAATCCAAGGTTTAGAGGGTGATAATAAATAGTAATTCATAAATGGCCTATTTTTCAAGATGGAAGTTTGAAACCCAATGTTGTGTCCACAAAGCATGTGTTCACTCCAGTGTACTATATTGGTCTAAATGAAGAACAAATAAAAGGCTTTGCCAAATTTAGGAAACTCAATGAGTAATCAAGTGAAAAGCAGAATCCTCTGTCCAAGAATGTCTATACAGGGATTCAGAACATCATGTCACTGGATCAGGCTTGCTCACTCGAGCCTTAATCACATCAGTACCTGCCATTACGTTTTTACAAGACAGCATGCCTGGTTACTCTCTGTTGCACACGTGGTGTGGCATCTGGCATCTTGCTGGCCCTTGAGATAAGGAAGATTGTACTCTACATTAGGTGGGACGCACTCCCGTGCAATCTTCAGGAGTTATAACCCTATAGTAAGTAAACTATTCCCTTAAATTCAACCGTTCACCCATGTGCAGTAAACACTATCAGAACAGCTGTGAAGCATAAACCAGTGTTGTTTTGGCACTGTGGGGTTCCCTAGAATGTAGCAAGTAGAAATAATCATCAAAGCAAGGGCCTTTCTGTCTGAAGAGCTGAAAAGCATCGGCATTTGTTGCTGTACATGACTCTCAGAGAAGCCTCAAGAGTTAGAGGTTTTACTGGTGAGAGAACAGATTCGTAAAGATTGATGGTTCATCCAAGACCCACGGCTAGCAAATGACAAAGCATCTACTCAATCCTGTACCTGGTGCCTCGCAATCCTTCTTTTTCCTCTTAAAGAAAAATTATCAAACCCGTGCTTTTAAATGTTGAGTGCTTTCTGCATATCCCCAAACAATAAGAGTAAAATAGTCTGGGTGGACCCACAAAGCAACAAGAACCAGGGAAGTTTTGGAACGCAGTTGGAAGGAGGAGTTATTGCTACTATATCAGAATCTAGTCATGACTATGTGGGCTTTATGTATTAATTCTTTGAAATCTTCTAAGGAGCTTTGATCACATCCACACACTTCTCCAATTTCTCCCAGATCTATCCCACTTCCCTACCCAACCAACTTTATGTCCTCTTAAAAACAAAAACAAAAACAAAAACAAAAACAAAACCCATAAAGTCCTATTTGTGCTGCCCATACACTCTTGTATGTATGACTTTACACAAGAATGTAGTCAACTTACTAGGGACTATACTCTTAAAGAAAGACGGCTCTCCCTGTCCTAGCAGTCAATTATCAATAGCTTCTCTACTAGGTCTAGAATTTCATACCCACCTCCACTCTGTAATCTAGTATTTTGTCTGAGTTCAACTTGCACAGGTTTTATATATACAATTCCTATGAGCAACTGTCCTGTTGTATCCATGAAACACTATTTCCCTTTTTTCACCTACTGCCTCTGGCTCATATATTCTTTCTGTTCCCTCATCCACAGTGATCCCTGGCCTCTATTTTTGAGAAAAAAATAAAGCTTGATTTTCACTCCCCAGGAAGACCCTCCTCCCCACCCACTCACTTCAAGAGGATCTCACAATGAGCTAGTTCAACTAGATAGTAAAATGGGCCCTCTGACAGCAAAGTTATTTCACAAACACCCCACTAAATTTAGAAGTCTTCTATAGGGTTACTTCCTATATAACAAGTTCCTTTGCCAAACAGACTACCAGGTGTTCTAGTTAGTCTTCTGACATCACCTAGAAATGTGTAGAGTAGTTAAGTCATGTGAGATTGCTTTCGCTAAAGTGTATAGCAGTTATAGACTAAGACACTTCACTGTACAACTGCAGAGACCAAGGAAACTTTTCACCCTGCTACCCCTCTGTTCATAGGTCAATCTTAGAAAATCTTTCAGCTAGCATCATTGTGTCATAAATGATGCGTTTATGCATTGTGTGGGTTTTTATGCACCATGCACAAGATGTCTTTAAAAGTAAGTTCCTTCTTGGTGGGGTTGCAGACTGGTACAACCATTCTGGAAATCAGTCTGGAGGTTCCTCAGAAAATTGGACATTGAACTGCCTGAGGATCCAGCTATACCTCTCTTGGGCATACACCCAAAAGATGCCCCAACATATAAAAAAGACACGTGCTCCACTATGTTCATCGCAGCCTTATTTATAATAGCCAGAAGCTGGAAAGAACCCAGATGCCCTTCAACAGAGGAATGGATACAGAAAATGTGGTACATCTACACAATGGAATATTACTCAGCTATCAAAAACAACGACTTTATGAAATTCGTAGGCAAATGGTTGGAACTGGAAAATATCATCCTGAGTGAGCTAACCCAATCACAGAAAGACATACATGGTATGCACTCATTGATAAGTGGCTATTAGCCCAAATGCTTGAATTACCCTAGATGCCTAGAACAAATGAAACTCAAGACAGATGATCAAAATGTGAATGCTTCACTCCTTCTTTAAAAGGGGAACAAGAATTCCCTTGGCAGGGAAGAGAGAGGCAAAGATTAAAACAGAGACTGAAGGAATACCCATTCAGAGCCTGCCCCACATGTGGCCCATACATATACAGCCACCCAATTAGACAAGATGGATGAAGCAAAGAAGTGCAGACCGACAGGAGCGGATGTAGATCTCTCCTGAGAGACACAGCCAGAATACAGCAAATACAGAGGCAGAATGCCAGCAGCAAACCACTGAACTGAGAATAGGACCCCCGTTGAAGGAATCAGAGAAAGAACTGGAAGAGCTTGAAGGGGCTCGAGACCCCATATGTACAACAATGCCAAGCAACCAGAGCTTCCAGGGACTAAGCCACTACCTAAAAGACTATACATGGACTGACCCTGGACTCTGACCTCATAGGTAGCAATGAATATCCTAGTAAGAGCACCAGTGGAAGTGGAAGCCCTGGGTCCTGCTAAGACTGAACCCCCAGTGAACTAGACTGTTGGGGGGGCGGCAATGGGGGAGAATGGGAGGGAACACCCATAAGGGAAGGGGAGGGGGAGGGGATGTTTGCCCGGAACCGGAAAGGGAATAACCTTTCGAAATGTATATAAAAATACTCAAATTAATAAAAAAAAAAGAAAGAAAGAAAGAAAGAAAGAAAAAAGTAAGTTCCTTCATCCCTTTATATCTTAGTTCAATTTGTATTTCTATAACAGAATGTCTGAAATGAGGTAATTTTACAAAGAACAAGAATTTATCTTCCATCCTCTTGGAGACTGTGAAGTCCAAGATCAAACTTTTAGTTATGCTCTGTATCTGGTGTAGTCCAGTGTCTGCTTCCAAGATGGTACCCTAAGTTCTGTAGCCTTAAATTACATAAGAGATAGAAGGAACAAAAGGGACCTCACTTGTTCCTCCAACTCTTGTATGGACTCAACTCTCATAAAGGTCCTACCTTTATTATTTTCTGGTCTCCTAAATGTTCCACCTCTTGATTCTAACATATTGCTCATTACAATTCAACATATAAATTCAGGGAGGGAGACCCTTTCAGTCTATCACAAAGGTCAAGAAGCTACCCTTGAAATCCCAGAGACAAGCTTGAAACACAAACTCACCACAATGGTGAGCATAGAGCTTTCTACCAACCCCAATTACAGGAAATTTACTATCTCCGCATCTTAAGCATGGTGATAAAATTAGCTGGAATCAATAGAAAGAACATGATAAGCCAACACAGCGGGGTATAGAATAGGAAAAGACAAATCCTGGTGACCCTCAAGAACACCTCCATCCTCTGTTCGGTGACTTTATTCTGGCTCAGTGACTTTACAATGGCTCAGAGTGAACTCAACCTGTTGTACCTATTCACTGATTTCCTCTAAAGCCTTTCTTTTGTTCTAAATAATGGTTTCCTTAATTTTTTCATTTACTTAGCACATGAGGAATTCCCAAAGGTATAGACTTTGAGTTCTAAAACACAGATAGTGTTTTTAGGCAAACTAGGACTGCTAATCATCTTGAAAACCAAGGTTCTTCTCATAAAACAGTTAAATGTATCCTGGCTCCCTAAACAAAACATAAGGAGCATTTGGAGGGTAGAGATAGGATCCCAGCCCAGTGGCAATCCAGTCATACTCTCTATCTTATTTATACCCAGACTGAGTGCAAGTTGTCCTCTAAAATTCTGTTTGTAATCTTCTCTAATACAGTAATTTTCATATGGCATGAGCATATGAACTGGTGGCCAGCAAAGGGCTAAGATTCATCCACCATGAACTTACCCCTCTTCTAACCATGCCCTTTTTTAAAAGGTAGAAAGTGAATCTGGAAAATTCTTTGAAAACAACTTGAATACTGGCTTAAAGCTGAATCCAGAAGCCCTTTTATATACTAGACATAGAACCACTCAGTGGCTTCCTTACATGTCCTGAGTGTGCCCTCCCTTCAATAACTTACTAAGAATGTTGTCCTTAACTCCTGTCAATTTTTTAACGTCTGGCTGAAACTCATTTCCTTTCCTTGCCCCTGCTGATTAGATTCACATTGATCCTCTCATTAGAGAAATCATTATTGTATTTATGTTACATTTTAAATAGTTAGTGTTTAGTCCAGTGTAGCTAACTATCTCCTATGTGTGCATTCTAAATTTCTAAACTTTTCCAATAGCACCTGAAGGATCAGAGTCACATCTTACACTCTTTTACATTATCTGCCACATGATATTTGCTACATACATGTAACCAGAAGTAAGTGTCTATTAGGCTTATAAGTCCTTTTATATTCATTTATACCCTGTGGCCCTGACCCTCCCTGAAACTGGAGAGGTGCACCACCCGTTAAGACCAGGAATAGTGAAAAGTCTGATGAAGCTATTTTATAGAACCCAACCACTGTAGAGGGCAAAGATTCATGGATTGATCTCTTGGGAGTAAGAACCAGCCATGATGTCTCCATATAAGTCATCAAGCCTAAGCTCACCATCCTGAATTAACTTATCGCTTTATAATAACAGTTTCTGGGTCCAATGGTTCCATGGAGTATATTCATATGTGGAATATAGCACGGCATGATGCTAAGGTGTCATGTGTTCATGGTCAGTACTCAACCCAATATCCTCTCAGATACCTCACTATTTACAGTCATGCCAACATCGGTATCTTCTTAGGAGCTGCATACTGGCTGACAGAACCCAGGTACAATTTTCACACACAGGTTGAAAGTGCCCAGAACACACCCAGAATGAGAGAGAGAGAGAGATCACAGTAAGTACAAATACCCTAGATCACTCTGCACTGACCAGAAATATTTGTTTATGATGTTTTCCAGGACACTGTGATTAAGCAACAGTTTTCTATAGTGCAAGCTAGATTGGTGATTTAAGCTAAGGATCTGACTTCTCTTCCTGACACTGCTTTTCCCCGTCCACATTCTATCCCTCTTCCAATCAACTGCATTTGAATTCTTCACTGGAGATTTAGTTCTGGGGAGCCCAAACCAATATATCATTATAACACACCTAGAAATAGTATCATTTGATACAGATTTTTGTCAATATCAATATTTAGGGAGGTATAGCTAAATAACACATGCTAGCCTCCATTCCTGAGTGGTAGGTAAGGACGTCTCCACGATAAACTAGAAATCTAGGATGAGGGAAAACTCCCAGGAATCCATGAGAATGAACCAGGCTAAGACACCAAGCAATAATGGATATACAACCTGAAACAACCACTTCCTGAAAACAGACAAGACTCCAATGGAGGGATACAAATATCAACCCAGCCATAAAACCTTCAACTTAAAAGTTGGCCTACAAGCTGTGCAGGGGTAAAAGATGGAGTAGAAATCAAGGGAATGGCCAACCAATGACTGACCCAACTTGAGACCTGTGCCATGAGAGAGAGTCCACCCCTAAACTATTAATGATATTATCCTATACTTGCATACAAGAACCTAGCATAATTGTCTTCTGAGAGATGCTTATCCCCTCTGTTCCTTGCCAGTAAGAAGAACAAATCCAGCACCTAATGAAAAAGATACAGAGACATCCTCCCCTCCAGTCAAACATTAGTTCGGACTAGGGGAATCTAGTGGAAGACGGGGCTCGGGGAGAGGTTGCAGAAATCAAGGACAAGGTCAAGGACACCACATGAAAACCTAGAAAATCAAGGAACCGGGCCTGTAGGGGCTCATAGAAACTGGACTGCCAATCAGAGATCGTGCACTGAATGGACCTACACCACTTCATACATGTAAAAGATGTGCAGCTTGATCTTTATGTGGGAACCTTAACAGCAGGAGTAGGAGCTTTCTGACTCTAAGCTTGTATGCCTTCGGATCCCTTTGCCCTAACTTGAATGGTAGAAGATGTATCTGGTCCTACTGCAACTTGATATGTCAAGTGGGTTGATATCCATTGGAGACCTCCCTTCTTTGAGGATAAAGGGAGAAGGAGATGGGAGTAGGGGGAGATAACAGGGAGGGACTGGGGAGAGAGGGAGGAGGTAAGACTTGGATAAGGATATAAAGTAAATAATAAAAGGAGAGAAAGAAAAATTTTAAAAGTACATCAAGATGTACTTAAAATTATTATCTCTGCAGTCACAGAGCTAAGTAGTCTGTGGAACAATAGCACATGTGCTCATCCCCTCTGTTCCTTGCTGGTAAGGAGAACAAAGGTGTATCCTACACTTCCCGGACATGTTGTCACCTAATCCTTCTCTTGGCTTTCTATGCTTGTTCCAGTAGAAATGTGAACGATGTACCATGTAGTTTGCTACATGACACACCTCTCAGAACGTGCTCTGGTTTTCTCCATTTTTCCCCCACAGCATCTTCCACTTCCCCCGTCATGGTACCAACTGCCCATTTTATAATTGCTATTTCCTATACTTTCTACTACTCCTTAATTCAGTAGAACAAGGAACTATGTTTCACCTTTGTATTTACCCTCCAAATGTAACAAAAGGTCTAGAATAGGTAAATGTCCAAGGAATGATGCTGTATAAGTGAATACATAAACAAGTGGGAGATCCAAGTAGCCATCTTAATCCTGAGAATGGATTATGACCTAGATTTGGATTTTCTTCCACTTCCCAGTATGCTATCCCTAAATGTATAAGATGGTTAAATGTATAGGATATCAAGATTATTTACCAGGCCATTTTTACCAGTAGGAAAGTTCAAATTCAATACATTCCAAAGCTAGGACTCAGAAAACCTGTGTTCTATCTTTTTCAGATATGTAAACTTCAACAAGTTTTGTATTAACAGTCTCTAGATCCATACTTGTCACCCTGCACAAAATTCAACTCCAAATGGATCCAAGATATAAACATAAAACCAAGATGTAAATATAAAACCAGGTTTCCCAAGCTCTGCCTAATGTTTGGGTGGGGGTTTCTGCATCTGCTCCCATCAGCTACTGGAGGAATCTTCTCTGATGGCAATTGGGCTGGGCACTGATCTATGAGTATAACAGACTAGGAGCCAGAAGGATCAAAGAAACCAGGAGAATACAGCCCACAGAGTCAACTAAGCACAGCTCATAAGGGCTCACAGAGACTGACGCTACAGTCATGGAGCCTTCATGGGTCTGAGGAGGTCCTCTGAATATATGTTGTGGTTGATTGGCTTGGGGTTTTTGTAGTAATCTTCACCTGAGTTTGAGACCCTTTTTCCTCCTACTGGGTTGCCTCATCCAGCTTTCACATGAGGGTTTGTGCCTAGCCTTATTGCTTCTTGTTATGCTGTGTTCAGTTGATAACACTGAGAAACCTGCTCTTTTCTGAAGGCAAGTGGAAGAGTAGTGAATGGATATGGGAGAGAGGGGAGATGGAGGTACTGAGAGGAGTGGTGTAAGGGGAGACTAGAGGGGGGGTGTACTAGGAAGAATGGAGAGAGAGAAGCTGTGCTTGGGATGAACTGAATGAGAGAAGAATAAATTTTAAAAAACAAAAAACAGATACACTGAACCTGATAGAAGAGAAAGTGTGGAATAGCCTTGAACTCATTGGCACAGAAAAAGACTTTTGTAATATAACATCATTAATACAGGCACTAAAATCAACACCAACAATTAATAAATGGGACCTCATGAAACTGGAAAGTTTCTGTCTGGCAAAAGACACCATCATTTAGTGGCAGCCTACAAAATGGAAAAAAATCTTCACCAACTACACATCTAATAGGGGGCTAATATCTAAAATATATTAAAAACACAAAAAACTAGACATCAAGAAATCAAGTAACCCAATTGAAAACTGGGCAGCACATCTAAACAGGGAGTTCTCAAAAACACAACACAGATGACTTAGAAACACTAAAGAAATATTCAACATCCTTAACCATCAGGAAAATATAAATCAAAACTGTTCTGACGTTTCATCTTTAATCAGTCAAAATGGCCAAGATCAATACAGCCCACAGAATCAACTAGGCACAGCTCTTAAGGGCTCACAGAGACTGACGCTGGCATAATTTTTGGGTAAGAAGGATACTCATTCTTTGCTGTCTTAGTTAGGGTGCCATTGCTATGAAAAAGACATCATGACTAAGACAACTCTCATAAAGGCAAACACTTAATTGGACTGGCTTACAGTTTCCAAGGTTCAGTCCATTATCATCATGGCAGGAAACATGGCAGCCTCCAGGCAGGCATGGCGCTGGAGGAGCTGAGAGTTCTACATCTTGTTCTGAAGGCAAACAGGAGAAAACTACTCTCTTCCATGCAGCTATGAGGAAGGTCTCAAAGCTCACTCCACAGTGATACACTTCCTCCAGAGGCCACACCTACTCCAACAAGGCCACACCTCTTAATAGTGCTACTCCCTGTGCAAAGCATATTCAAACTACCACAGTCTGTAAACTTGTACAGCCATTATATAAAGTAATGTAGCAGTTCCTTGTGAATACACCTATCCAAAAACCCAGCTATACTACTCTTAGGGATATACCCAAAAGACTCTACATGTTACTACAGAGACATTTGCACAATTCATGTTCACTGCTATTCTATTCATAATAGCCACAAATTGGAAACAACCTAGATGTCCATCAACAGAAGAATAGACAATGATTTTTATCTACCCTGAAAACTCCTTCCCACTCTCCAAGGTCTGTACGTAACCCTTGTCTACTCGAATAAAATGTATGCACAAAAGCTACATTGCATTGGAGATCATCAGAGAATGCCTTTATCTAAAAGAGTGGTAACACTAAAATCCTCAGAGAAGGCCTCCCCTCCCCATCCCACCCCCATACACACACCTGCACCGCACCACCACCCCAACACTTCGGTCCTCTGGTCTGGGAGCCTTTAAACCCCAACTGTTTCAGACACTGTCTCCTTCAACCATCCAGCCTGGTGGGAAGGAAGTGAAGGAAGGAAGTGCATACAGAACCAGAGCTGGTACCCAACAAAGCACATTTAGATGTGAAAACATTTTAGATGCCTATTTGTATTCTAATGAGAAAGAGAAAGATTGTGGATTTGGATGGGTGCAGAAGTGGGGAGAATCTCAGAATAGATAGAGAAAAGAAAAAATAATCAGAATATACTGTATGAAAAAAAACCTACTTTCAATAAAAAAATTATCTCAAAGATGACCCGTACATATATTTTCCTGTTTCTAAAAACGGAATAATAAAATTACTTCAACTACTTCAAAGACTGCGTTTCCCTCCTTTCCGGGTTCACTAACCACCTATGCAGGCCTTTTGCAACGGACAAAATAAGACCTCCTCCATGGGGCTTGTGTTAGTAAGATCTAATAAGCAAGGAGTACATCTTATAAAGGAGAAAACTGGTGTTCAAAGATGTTATACTTCTGGCTCAAATTTTCACACCCAATAAACATGGTGGCCAAGCCTCACAGACTGCCTTCCAATAGTCTCCTTTAGGGTAAACTCTTTAACAGTCTGCCAGTGTGAGGCTAACGGGCTCCTGCTCTTACGTTAGACCTTACTGTAACTTTGTATGGCTCTATATAATCTTCTTTTGGCAAGAGACAAGGTGGTGTGGCCAACACTAGATAAATAACAATAGAATAAGAATGGCAGGCACTCAACATGTGTTGGGCATATTGAGTCAAATTTGCTCCAACAAATTTGGTTTACGAAGACTTGGAAAGCCAAGTCCAAAGAGCCACATCACTTTGAGCACTCCAGCTGTATCCAATCAGTTCATTCCATCCCATCCAATACGTTTTGATTGCCTGACTATGGTGGCCAGGAACCATACTAGGACAGATGCTTCTAGAATGAACCTTGATGATAAAGATATTTACATGCTGACAATCTTAAGTGAAAGTGGCAGCTATGAAAACTCTGACATGTGGAGAGTAGCTGGTCAGTGCTGCTGGTGAATGAATGAGTGCTCGCATTCCAATTATTATTTACTTCTATACACCAATATGGGCAAAAGAACAAGTGTTCCAAGTCACAGAGACTTTCATTTGAATCCCAGCTCTGCTCCTTGTTTGTGACTTTGAATGGGTATAATTCTCCTGAGTCTCAATTTTGAATCTATAACTACTCCTTTTAATAAAGGGTCTCTGGAACATTTCCATGCACCAAAGTTTTAAATAACAAAGATGGGTGTTGGTGATGGCCAGTCACTACTAAACAACAGATTTTAAGCATATTCTTATAAAAGTTGGGCCCTGTTCTTCCTTCCAGCCCCATACTCTCAGAAATAAGACTCAGACTCAAAATATACTTATAAATACCTTGGTCATATAGCAAGACTCATCTCTAACTAGAATTATAACTTAAGATAAGCCATTTATTTTAATCTCCATTCTGCTGCAGCCACGTGGCTGGTTAACTGTGGCAGGTACCATGTGTCTGTCTCCTCACGTCTTCTGAGCTGGGTCTTCTGGTGCATGGCTCCATCCCAGAATTCTTTCCCCTTCTATTGTCCGACCTTCTATTTCCTGCCTAAATCATAGGCCATAAGCTTTTGCATTGACAGGTAATGCATCCATACACTACACAACATATTCACTCTACATATTCTTGTTTCTTCCCCTAGGCGTTTGGGCTTTTCATTGTAGGAGTTAGAACAAAACAAATTCTTGTCTTGTGGCTCTGAAACAGACCCTAAATCTGTCCAAGGCTTAGTTTACTCATCTATGAAATGAAAACAATAAAAGCTTATTTACAAAATTCCTGTGAAAACCAGATAAAATAATTAGGTGAAAGTTCCCCTCTTGGTATCTTCTTCAAGCTAGGTACCCAGTAAACAGCGCTTCATTTGTGATGGTTCTTCCTTGCTGCTCAACTCCAGCACGGAAGTGTCACCAGCCCGTCATGGCTTTGCCAGCAGGGCCTTCCAGTCCTCACCTATTCATATCAAAGCAAAAGCAATGAGAAAAGAACCTCTCTGACCACTAGCTCTAAGTCCACCCGATTGCTCAGCCTCAGCCCATGGAAAGAAAAAGGATCCCCTGAACCTTCTTTAGCCAAAAGAGACTCATCACAGACTTGCCTGGCAGAACTCCCAGTAGGTGTAAGGGAAAAATTCCATCTGCTAGAAGATTCTGAATCTGTATCTAGGTCTTCACAGCCAGAGGTAGAGCAGCCCAAAGGCTGACAGCATTGCTAATCTTACAATGCCACCTGCTGAGGTGCACATGCTATCACATCTTCTTCCCTTCCAGAGCCAACGTCATCCCTAGAAAATGCTATTTTATATTTCAACTGTCTAGCATGGGAGTTAAATGCATTATCTTCTTCTAAAGATAATTAATAAGATATTTAATGACCAATATGTTTACCTCAAGGAAGCCTGGAAGGTGAAAAGGTTGTCCAATGCAAAGATTTTGTCTGGACTTGAATTGAAATCCTAGAATGTAAAACCCGCTGACATTTTGGGTGACTAGAGCAAAAGACTGTTTACATCTTCACAGTGAAGATGCTGCTGCTGATGATCTCTGTGGATTTTTAGATAGAACAGAGCAGGAGACTGTGTATAGAACACATGGAATTCAAAAATGTTTCCTCACTCCACCCCTGATGAGCATGAACAAGTGTGAAGTCACTGTGTGGATAGCCATCTTATCCACAGCAAGGAAGACTGGTGTTGAAAGGGTGTCTATATAGACCCCAGTTTCCAGAAAAGTTTTTAAGTACTTAAAGATCATCTTCCTTTACAGTGAAATAAGCGGTAATTTTCTGAAGCAAACTAAAAGTTTATTTCTCAAGGTTGTGCTGCTTTCCATAGCATTTGGTGGAGGATTTTTATACATCTGTAATAGATAGAAATAAATCAGATTGAGGGTTCTTTTTAGTTTGTTTCTTTTTGTAATCCATGTACTGAGTTACTGCCTAAGGTTGTGTAAGGTAAGTTAGACATAATTACATTCTATGAACCAATATGAGTGTGTTTTTTATGCATAATCACAATAAAATAAAGTTCTAAAAGGAAAAACTGCCGTCTTCACAATCCTCTCCCTTGGAGCCACAGAGACCAAAGAACAAAAGATCAAAATTTAAAAGCATCCGTTAAGATCCTCTCAGTTCCTTGTATTTTATTGCAACAAATCATGCAAGAATTTATAAGAGAGGGCTTTCACTTTCAATTTTTCAATAAAGTGGTTTCATGAACAAAATGATAGCAAAAACTAAGTGGTGCAGGTCTGGGTACCAAGAGAGAGATGAGCATGTCCCCATCATGGGTTGAAAAAGATACAAGAAGAGGACCTAACACCACAATGAAACTGTGGCAGCCATAACTCTTGTCACGATTGGAATGTAAAACACGTCTCACAGATTCAATGATCACTTGATTCCATTAGGAGGAGGAGGAGAGCTGTCAGGATTCAAAAGCTGTCCTGTCAGGAGCTGTAGGCTAGATCCCTATTTTCTGGTGAGCACCACACGGCTTCAAGCTCCTACTAACACAGGCCAACCTACTCCAACTACTATACCTTCCCTCCATGACAGATAATCGACCCCTGTTCCCTTGAGTTGTTTCTGTCAGGCATTCATCACAGTGAAGAGTAATATATTGCCTGATCTGCAGTTGACACAAAAGTGAATAGAAGGTGCAGGGTAGATCCAGCTCTTCAAAGATCATATAGAGAAGTTAATGACAGAGAGACAAGGCCCAGTTCTTGTAAATAGAAGAACAGGCTTTCTTTATGGAAAAGCAGCCATTTCAAGACAGCGGGAAAAGAGAGACTAATCAACAAAAAACATTGAATTTGCTAGGCAGCATTTTACAAAAGTGAATTGAGCTATGTTCTTTTGTTGCTTGTTATGATGAGATAATTCCCAGATGTATCTTTAAGCACATTATTCTACTTTTAATAATGATTCATGTTATTTTCAGGAAAAGACAAGGCACCAACAGTGTGCATGCACTTACAAAAGATTTATATATGCCATAAGTTTACATTTTTCTTTTATTCATTAGACAAATTTATTTTTACTTTACAGTCACACAATTAAACATGCTAATATGCCATTTGGAGAAAGTTCCAGATTATGGGACATTAAACTAAACATCATTAACACTCATTAAACATTGTGTTACATTTATAAATAATAATGAGAATAAAGCTCTAACTTAATTGAAGACAAGTGGTTAAACAGAGAGCTGAGGCATCCTGTGCCAACTGAGTGTTTGAGAATTTTATTTTGTCTTTCCTTCCCACCCTCTATAATTACACTTCTATTTGGAAAAATGTAAAAAACTAGTGATAAGCAAACTCTTAGGAGAGGCACATTGACGGATCTCTGTGTCCATGGAAAATATCAATGTTTAATATTTAAATTCTATTCTATTAAATTTATAAAATCTTGTAAGTGTATAATGTTTCCTTAACTATGGCAATTGGTGTTAACAGAAACTGTCTAGGTATTGGGATAGTATCTGGCAGTTTTTTTGTATCGTTTATTGTTTGTTTTAAACAAAAGAATCATTTCAGAATTTTTTAACTCACTTATTAAAAGAATTGGCCAGGCATGCTAACACATGTTTGTGATCTCAGAACTCAGGCAGGAAGGTCAGGAAGATCAGGAGTCTGAGACCAGCTTTGACTATAGATCATAATTAAGATCAGCCTGTGGAATGGATACAGAAAATGTGGTACATCTACACAATGGAATATTACTCAGCTATCAAAAACAATAACTTTATGAAATTCGTAGGCAAATGGTTGGAACTGGAAAATATCATCCTGAGTGAGCTAACCCAATCACAGAAAGACATACATGGTATGTACTCATTGATAAGTGGCTATTAGCCCAAATGCTTGAATTACCCTAGATGCCTAGAACAAATGAAACTCAAGACGGATGATCAAAATATGAATGCAGATCGCTCCTGAGAGACACAGCCAGAATACAGCAAATACAGAGGCGTATGCCAGCAGGAAACCACTGAACTGAGAACAGGACCCCCGTTGAAGGAATCAGAGAAAAAGAACTGGAAAAAAGCTTGAAGGGGCTCGAGACCCCATATGTACAACAATGCCAACCAACCAGAGCTTCCAGGGACTAAGCCACTACCCAAAGACTATACATGGACTGACCCTGGACTCTGACCTCATAGGTAGCAATGAATATCCTAGTAAGAGCACCAGTGGAAGGGGAAGCCCTGGGTCCTGCTAAGACTGAACCCCCAGTGAACTAGACTGTTGGGGAGAGGGCAGCAATGTGGGGAGGGTTGGGAGGGGAACACCCATAAGGAAGGGGAGGGGGGAGGGGGATGTTTGCCCGGAAACCGGGAAAGGGAATAACACTCGAAATGTATATAAGAAATAATAAAGTTAATAATAAAAAAAAAAAAAAAAGATCAGCCTGTGTAGCATGGGACCCTCAATGCACCAAATGAGAACAGTATTGTAGAAATGACAGACAAGTATGGGCTAACACAAACAGCTCCTAGATTGTGATAATTTGACATAATTTTTAAATTTATAACAGATTGAAATTGAAATGGAAATTCCACTACAAGTACTGAATTTTGTTCGTCCCCTTAAGTGTATTGTCCTTGGTGCTGGGCAGCGACTTCGTCACACAGGTCCCTCTCAGCCACATGATCATGAAGGTATACACTGCTGCATGGTTATGTTTGCTATGTTTGATACCTAAGGATATTAAATGCATTTAAAACCTAAGATATGTTCGACTTATTATGGGTTTATAGGAGCATAACCCCACTGTCAGCTGAAGAGTATCTGTAGTTTCATAATATTGGAGTGGACAACATTTTTCAAACATGACATAAAACCCATAACCTCAGGCTGGAGAGAAGGCTCAGTGCTTAAGATCATTACCTGCTCTTCCAAGAACCCAGGTTCATTCTGAGCATGTACATGATAGCTTGCAACCATCTGTAACTCCTGTTCCAGAGGATCCAAGGGAATCCATGGGCACTGCATACACATGATGCACAGATATATACACAGCTGCTATATATGTGTGTACATAAAGGCATATACATACATAAATACATATATATAGTAAAAATAAATAAATTTCAAAAATAGTGTAAGCCCAGAACCTCTAAAGTAAAGACATTAATCTGAATCCATAAAAGCAAAGTTAAATGAGTACAAAACGCTTAGGAGAATATTGGCTGTGCATTGGCTAGACAGCAGGCTAATTTCCTTACTGTAAGATGAGCTTCACAAATCAAAAAGGAAAAGCTACACAACTCAATAGAAATACTAATGCCCAATAAATAGATTTTAGCATGCTTGATCACATTCATAATTAAGATGATACAAATCAAATCAACACTGGGATGCTAATTTGCATCCCTGTTAGTTTGCAAAATACTTAAGACTTAGTGGTTTTCTCTGTCCTTGAAGATGAGGAGAAACAGAAATAGTCACACACAGTGTAAGAAGATTGAAATCAGTACACATTTTAAAAGATCAGTTTAGGGATGGCTGTACCCCAAGTGTCACCTTGTCCAATGACAGATAAAAGGAACATGTGCTAGTGTTGAATTTTGCAAGCCAGAGTTTGTTAGGGATAGTTACAGAAGTATGGTTGAGGGGTTACTTATAAGAGGATGTGTAACTCACAGGGAACTGTGTCACTGGAAAGCCCTCCCTACATGACAATCAAACCAAAAATCCCAGCATCCTTTGTTCATGCAGCCTTTGGCTGCTATGGTTTAAATATGTACCTCAAAGCACATATGTTGAAGGCTGGGATGTAGCTCAATACAAGAACCTTTGTCTGGCATGTGTGAGGCATTGATTCAGTTTCTCTGTTGAAATTTATTCATGAGTGTGAAATTAACAGGTGAGTACTTAGGAAGTTACTAAGTCATGAAAGTACTTTCCTAAATGGGATTAGGGTTTTAGGAATAGTCTTGCTGACTGAATTGATAGGGTGTGGCTGTAGTCTCAGCATTTGGGAGCTTCTGACAAGATTTAAATTCAAGGCCAGCTTCAGGAAGTTGGTGATAAGAGCCACCACAAAGTATGTGATTAGTCCTCACAACTCTACTCTTTGTGCTTCATACTCCAACTCTGTAGCATGGCAGTATTAAACTGTCTGTCAGCCTTGGCTCACAGTATCATTGCCTTGGCTTCAGGGTCTTTCTCTTACCTCATCACTTCGACCTAGTTGTCCACACTCACACTCATGATCTGATGGCTCCGTTTAAGAAGTACCAGGAAGCATTCCCCATGCTCTTTCCCATCAGCAGAGAATTCTGTGCTTTTCTTGTTCTCCCATAATCTGTGCCTGTACTTCAGAATGAGGACTACACACTCTGATTTATGTGTCTTGTATGCATCCCCATCTCATAAGGTCCATGAGGATATAGTGTTCATCTTTGTTTCCTAGGCAGATAGGTCAAGATCAAGTACAGTGTATATTCTCAAGAATTTACAAAAACTATTTTTTAAAAAAATCACAAACATTTACCAAGCCCTATAATATACTGTGAATTTATCTTAACCATTTATACTGGTTATACTTAACCATTGTAATGGCTGCTACTGATTAAGTATATCTACAATATATAAAGTTTGGTAATTCTTCCAACTAAGAAGGCATTTAAAGGCACAGAGAGATTATGTCATTTGTCTAAGTCCAAGTATCTGAGAAATAGGAAAGATCAAATAGAGACATATATGTAGTTCTAGATACATGGGCTCACTTCTATGCTGTAACTACTCATTGTCTGAGACCTACTCCATGATTCCCACCTGGAATCTTCAATCACTTCTTAACCTCTGAGTTGGGTTTTAACAGCCATGGTACTTAAAGTTTGCAAGGTGCGTAGGGGTACTCTTTTCTTAATCTATAAAAACTCCCCAAAATCAAGCCTTTTCTTTCTGCGATTATGCCCAGGGGATGGCATTTAGGAATTTTAAAAGAATGGGAATAAAGAGGGGATATTTAGAGGAGAAAAGAGAAGAGAGTAAAGGAAAGAAGGGAAGGGAGAGACATGAAAAAGGAAAAGGTACCTCTGCCATTTGATTCTGACTTTGTCACTGTGTACATGCACTGCACATACACACACAAACACTCCATACACACACATACCACAACACACACAATCAAGTGCACGTACACCTCCCACATACACACATATACCACAACACACACACATACAAGCATAAACATGCACACACACCACATACACACATATACCACAACACACACCCCTCACATACATAATGTACCATAACACACACAGGAACGTGAGTACATACTCACACACCTGTGTGTCGCCTCTTCAAAGTATTTCAGTTATCAGAGAAAAAACTGTTTTCAGCATCCCTGAAAACAGCTTTTCATCTTTCTTACTTTTTTTCTTCATTAGCATAATAAGATGATTCTACTTTTTTACTGCTGAAATTTGAGCTGCAGAAAAGCACCTTAAAATGGCACTATAGTGCCATCTTTTGTTCAAAGTCTTCTATTCCATCCAGGTTGAACCACACAAACAGGAGAGGAGTAAGACCCCCTTTATCAGTCTAACTCTCTCTCTCTCTCTCTCTCTCTCTCTCTCTCTCTCTCTCTCTCTCTCTCTCTCACACACACACACACACACACACACACACACACACACACACACACACAGAGAGAGTCATGTGTACTCTCGCCTTTACAGTGAAGAATTTGGCTCCTGTTGATGGGAATGTGCTACTGAAAGAAAGACTTCTGAAACTCGAAGTCTCTCCTAGGGAAAGGTGCATGACCCTGGGTAACAGACATACAGTGAATGATTGGCATGGTGCTGTAAAAGTCTGGCTAACCAAAAAAACTACTGAAGGGCCATTCTCTATCTCTAGAGCTCCCCATGAACTAACTTCAGCTGGGATGCCCCTTACTGGGTCTGTACCGTGGCTTTCCTCCTTTTGTCTAATCTAATCCAGACCCTCTCTTCCAAAAATGTGGAATGGCGAAGGCACACCTCAAAGTCATCCATACATTATGTGTAATCTCAGAATTGTCTTCTCCAATACTGCTTCTGCTATACAAGTGTCACTGTTGACTCTCCTAGTCAAGGATCATTATTAACCAGAATATCTAATTCTCTATTATCATGATCAAAATCCCAAATTCATTCAAATATAACTTTTCCTTATCAACAATAAATGAAAAAAAGCAACCAGTCAAAGATACCAAAATCCTTTCTGAAGTCCAAGCACAGTAATTCTCAACCTTCTCATACTGTGACCCTTTAATACAGTTCCTCATGTTGTGGTAACACCCAACCATAAAATTATTTTTGTTGCTACCTCATAACTGTAATTTGGCTAGCAATAAATCATAATATAATATCTGATATGCAGGATATCTGATATGTGACCCCTGTAAAAGGGTAATTCCACCCCAAAGCAGTCACTCCCATAGGTTGAGAACCATCATCCTAGAATAACATTGAGACTGAAAAAACATCTGGATCACATAACTTTAGAATGTATTGATTGCACATGGCCTGTTACTCATTAAAAAAGGTATGGCTATTTCCCCAGCTAAATTCAAATAGTATCTTTGAATACATTTCTTTAAGTTAAAAGAAGAAAAACGTTTTTCGTGACAGGATTTTTTTTATACTACTTGGTTTAATGTTTGAATTTATTTACATGTTATAGATGCTAATGCTCTGGTTAGATATATACTTGGCAAATAACTCCCCTATTTTGGAAGACGTCTCTTTCTTCTAGTGATTGCTTCCTTTGCTATGAGGAGTCTTCTTAATTTCATGCATTCTATTTACTAATGCTTACAATGGTTCCATGAACAGTGGAAGTCTTTTTCAGAAAGTACTTGCCTTTTCCTGTATCTTGAAGTACTATCTTCTAGCACTTTCAGATTTTTAGGTCATTTTCTGACTCACTTTAAATTGGTGTTTATATAAGGTAAGAAACACAGTTTTATCCTTGTATGTATGGAGACTCAGTTTTCCCAATATCAATTGTTGGGCAGAGGTACTGTCTTTTTTTTATGTGTTTGGCATCTTTGTGAAAAGTCAGGTGGCTGTGGTTGCATGGATCCATTCATGTTTCCTCTATTCTGTCTCATTAGTTCCATGTGCAGAACAGGTCCTCTTCCAAGCGCCTCTGTCTTCTATGGTGCTCAGTCACTATAAGCATGAGTCATATAGTGACCAGAATCCAGGCCAAGCAAACTAATATTTTTCTGAACCAAATAGGTTTACTAATTATTTCCAGATTAAAGAAAATTCTAAAAACTGTCTATAATATAAGGCAGAACGGACTCAGTGATTGGTAGAGGTAGTTCTGAGTGAGGAAAAATCATACCTCAAGAATTGGTATTTTCAACTTAATGTATGTTGTCCCAGCAGATGTTCTTATAACACTACTGGGTTTATTTCACACTTACTCAGTGGACTGAGATTTAAAATCATCAAGAAATTTTCACACCACAAAATTAACTATTACTGCAAATTGAATACAAGTTTAACTGGTCCTTCATAACCACAAGTCTTTAAATAACATGTTGTCTTTTATGATGAAGGGCACAGGTAACTTGACAGGGAGCTAGTATTTAAATAGGGCCTAAGATGAGGAGAAGGGTCTTGTGCTTTGGATAAGCAGCCCTGCCCTCAAAGGGTTCATATATTGAAGGCTTGGTCCCTGGTAAAATCAGTGTTCGGATATAGGGCTTTGAAAGGAGTAAGTGGTTCATAAGGGTTCTATTGTCATCAATGGATTGGTCCATTGCTGAACTGCAAATATGAAAAGAGTGTTGGGAGTAATGAAGCTGTAGAAGATAGGAAATAAGTCCAGAGTGTGCCTTGGACAAAGATCAGCCTTGTCTCTCACCCTGCCCTCTCACTGTCTCTGTGAAGTGAACAACTTTGCCTCTAACACATGCTTCTTCCCATGATGTCTTGTCTCACCTAAGCTCCCAAGCAACAGAGCCAAGTGACCATAGACAGAAGCCTAGAGAATTGTCTCGACAGAGCCAAAATAAATTCTTCTTGCATTAAGTTGCTTATGCCCAGTGATGAGACTGTAAGAGAAGCAGACAAACACATCCCATAGATAAACAGTGTTGTACAGATTAAACTTTGTCTACTGACCTATGGCTAAAAATGTGAAAAACAAAAGCTCATTTAATTCATAAGGCCACTTTCTAGAGATCTAATTAATATTCTTGCTTTAAGCATTCATTCTCTTCTTCCAGGTACATGAGTCGTTGGAATGATAGCCCATCCACCATCTGTCTCTGTAAATAACAGCTGCCAAAAACCAAGGGTTGAACTCTTAGCAGGGTGAGACACTTCAGTATCAGCAATTGGCTTTAGTAGCCTTGTATACAACACACCAATCAAAGAGACTAATTAGACTTCAGTTGAATCCCAATGGGATTTATTAAAGGAAAATCTTGTAAAACATTTCATTCCACACCATGTATTTGGATAATCCAGAAGAATGGTTTAATTAGGAGATTAAGAGCTCATTGAAGTATTTTCCAGAACAGAATGGTTTCCATCAAAACTATATAGGGATCACAGTCCTGGGGGGAGGCAGCATTCCCAGCATCCTTTGTTCTCCCTTTTAATGTATAATGGCAGCAGCAATTCCCTTTTTCAATCAATTACGTCCAAACATAGAGAATAGCTTTCATTGGATCTTGTCTGCCATATCATCAATTGATTAAGCTATACCAGTAATTATTAATCTATTTCCCCTCAAAAGCATTGGGAACTGTGTCATTGTGAACATCAGTTACCTGACAAAAATACAGGTCATGTGTAAATCTTGAAGTGGAGCTTTGTGTGGTCTTTTCCTGATTGTGAATAAGGCACAAACTGATTATAATTATAGCTAATAATTATAGATAATTCAGTATCTACTGCATGGTAGTACACTTCAGTATCTACCCACACAGTGTGAAAATACATTTGAAAAAGTTTAAGTTTTTTTGTATGGGCCATATGTCCAAAGCTTTAAAACTATATGTGTGAACGACATTGGAGGCACAGCAACAGTGAAAATCCAAATTCCAGCTGAGTGCAGTGGTATACATCTGCAATTCTGGAATTCTAAAAGCTACTGGCAGTAGGAACATAAATTTAAGGCCACCTTGGGCTATACTGTAAAACTCTTTAGCACTCCCTCCCCAGAAAACAAGTTCAAATTCCGTTCTTTCTCAGTCTCTGCTTTAATACACTCAGTTCTAGCACAGTGTGTCTAATAACATTCCGTATGTAGTGTCCAGTATGTAGAACCAAATCCAGCAACCAGCATAAGAGCCTCACAGTCTCTCTATTCATACTCATCTCTACTCTCTCCAAGGAACACAAAACCAATGGAGACTGGGTAAGGAGACAAAACTCTCCTTGCTGGCTCACGTTTATCTAAATAGGCATTTCTTTCCTTCAAGGCAGCTAATCCTCAGACCCATGAGCAAATAAACTTCTATTGATTCAGCCCTCCAGGTGCTCACGGCTATGGCTCTCAAGCTAGACCAGGTGTTTCTCAGACTAGAAGTTCATCATAAACAATGGTTTATGAAGTTAGAGTTGGAGACAATCTGGATGGCCATCAGATAAAATATGACAGAGGCCCACCTTGGCAAAGATCAGTAAGAAGCAATGTAAGCCTATATTTTTCAAAACCTACTTTAATTATGGTTCTTTAATGTTTCAACCTCCCTTCTAGCCCACCACCCATCAGAGGTAGGGGAAATAAAATTTAAGAGGAAGCAGGGGCTGTGGACCTATTCAGAAATAGTTCTTTGGGGTGATTCTATCTTCATTATCAGAAGCCCAGTTCACTAGCAAAACACCAAACATGAATCAGTAGCAGTAACTAGACCCAGAAGAAACAGCAGGCACAAGTCTGTGGAAGCAGCTGGAATACCACCAGAAGTTCTTTGGTCTCTCAAAGTCAGCACAAGTGAAGATCAGGGAAGAAAGCAAGGCAACTAATGCAAGAGTATTGTCAGCAAAGACCAGTGTCAGCAAAGCCCAACATACCAAGAGTTGCAAGGCAAACCAATGCAGGAGCATCATCCACTGTCTGTATACTTTCTAAATATCATGTGTCCTCTCAAGCATCCACTCCAACAAACATCACATGTTCTTTCACCACACAGCTTCCAGAAAACCATCACCTGTCTGTTCTTGGCAAAACATCCTCTCATAAGACACTTTCCAGAAAAACATCACATGATAAAACTGTGTCCCCAATGAAACCAGAAATTCCCATTTCAAAGCACAGATCGACACAAATAAGTCTTTGAAATGTAAGTTCAGACGTAACTGGAGAGGAGGGAGCAGGGAACAAGATGTATAACACAATGCCAATGAACACAATGAACAAAAGCATGAACACATAAAATAATACACATTTTACAAAGTGCACACTAAGAATACATGTTAAATACATGTGTAATTATGGGGAATGAGAAATGGAATTGCCATGAATACATGAATGACTAGATGAGAATACACATGTGTGGAGGCATAGAGATGCAGCTCCTGGGCAGGGTCAAGTAAGGACTGGTGACAGGTACAAGTGGGGGCTGGAATGCCGCCCTTGAGAAGAAACTGTTTTTCTCACTTGGCCTTAAACTATGTTCTGCTGTGTCCTGTTTCTGTGGAAGCAGCTCTCATGCTCTCTTGGTTATGGTGAGTAAACTTTGATAATAAGAAGAGGGGTGATTTGTTATGTGTTATATTTTGAGAATAAACTTTTGTTTGGTCGTATTTCTTTGTTTAGTCTTGCCTCAGTTGTTCCTGCTATCATAGGAATAATGATCTTATGGTACCTTGCCAAAATGGAAATTGTAATAATGCATATTCATATCTATATAATGATTAATAAAGTTTGTAACTGTGTGCAGTTGCTTCTGCCTTTGCTCTGCACCCCCTGTGTCCTGGTTGTGTGCGACCATACCCAGGGCCCACAGTGCACTAGACGTTGACACACATGCACAAACACATGTATACAAAAAAGGGAAGAGTTGCAAGAGCCAATGGTGATGGTGTTTGAGGAATACTGCTACTTCAACATTATATTTTGAAGATTCAAGGTAAACGAAGAGAAAGAATTTCCAGTGATGAATCACCTAGAGGATATTGTAAAGGAACTACACATGTGAAGAAGGCAGGTTAGTACATTTTTTTTCTCCTCAAGTGTAAAATAGGTCAGGTTAAATAAAACAAGGTTTACAACCATTGATGCTGTAATTCAAAAGCTCTGGGTACATTTGTGTGCCAGAAAGATCATACCATCCCAGAACTCCTAATATGCTAGATGTAGGGTAGGTTCTGAATTGTACATTTTTAACATGTCCCTTAGTGATATAGATGCTTGCTGGTGATCTTATTTTTTTTTTATTAACTTGAGTATTTCTTATTTACATTTCGAGTGTTATTCCCTTTCCCGGTTTACGGACCAACATCCCCCTAACCCCTCCCCCTCCCCTTCTTTATGGGTGTTCCCCTCCCCACCCTCCCCCCATTGCCGCCCTCCCCCCAACAATCACATTCACTAGGGGTTCAGTCTTAGCAGGACTCAGGGCTTCCCCTTCCACTGGTGCTCTTACTAGGATATTCAATGCTACCTATGAGGTCAGAGTCCAGGGTCAGTCCATGTATAGTCTTTAGGTAGTGGCTTAGTCCCTGGAAGCTCTGGTTGCTTGGCATTGTTGTTCATATAGGGTCTCGAGCCCCTTCAAGCTTTCCAGTTCTTTCTCTGATTCCTTCAACGGGGGTCCTGTTCTCAGTTCAGTGCTTTGCTGCTAGCATTCGCCTCTGTATTTCCTGTATTCTGGCTGTGTCTCTCAGGAGAGATCTACATCCGGCTCCTGTCGGCCTGCACTTCTTTCCTTCATCCATCTTGTCTAATTGGGTGGCTGTATATGTATGGGCCACATGTGGGGCAGGCTCTGAATGGGTGTTCCTTCAGTCTCTGTTTTAATCTTTGCCTCTCTATTCTCTGCCAAGGGTATTCTTGTTCCCCTTTTAAAGAAGGAGTGAAGCATTCACATTTTGGTCATCCGTCTTGAGTTTCATGTGTTCTAGGCATCTAGGATAATTCAAGCATTTGGGCTAATAGCCACTTATCAATGAGTGCATACCATGTGTGTTTTTCTGTGACTGGGTTACCTCACTCAGGATGATATTTTCCAGTTCCAACCATTTGCCTACGAATTTCATAGTCATTGTTTTTGATAGCTTGTTTTCTGTATCCATTCCTCTGTTGAAGGGCATCTGAGTTTTTTCCAGCTTCTGGCTATTATAAATAAGGCTGCTATGAACATAGTGGAGCACATGTCTTTTTTATGTGTTGGGGCATCTTTTGGGTATATGACCAAGAGAGGTATAGCTGGATCCTCAGGTAGTTCAATGTCCAATTTTCTGAGGAACCTCCAGACTGATTTCTAGAATGGTTGTACCAGTCTGCAACCCCACCAACAATGGAGGAGTGTTCCTCTTTCTCCACATCCTGCCAGCATTTGCTGAAACCTGAGTTTTTTTTTTTTTTTTGTTTGTGTATTTGTTTTTTTGTTTTTTTTTTTACTTTTCTTTTTTTTTTATATTTATTCTTTTTTTTTATTATTATTAACTTGAGTATTTCTTATATACATTTCTGAGTGTTATTCCCTTTCCCGGTTTCGGAACAAACATCCCCTCCCCCTCCCCTTCCTTATGGGTGTTCCCCTCCCAACCCTCCCCCATTGCTGCCCTCTCCCCAACAGTCTAGTTCACTGGGGTTCAGTCTTAGCAGGACCCAGGGCTTCCCCTTCCACTGGTGCTCTTACTAGGATATTCATTTGCAACCTCGAGGTCAGAGTCCAGGGTCAGTCCATGTATAGTCTTTGGGTAGTGGCTTAGTCCCTGGAAGCTCTGGTTGGTTGGCATTGCTGTACATATGGGGTCTCGAGCTCCTTCAAGCTCTTCCAGTTCTTTCTCTGATTCCTTCAACAGGGGTCCTGTTCTCAGTTCAGTGGTTTCCTGCTGGCTTACGCCTCTGTATTTGCTGTATTCTGGCTGTGTCTCTCATGAGCGATCTGCATTCACATTTTGATCATCCGTCTTGAGTTTCATTTGTTCTAGGCATCTAGGGTAATTCAAGCATTTGGGCTAATAGCCACTTATCAATGAGTACATACCATGTATGTCTTTCTGTGATTGGGTTAGCTCACTCAGGATGATAGTTTCCAGTTCCAACCATTTGCCTACGAATTTCACAAAATCATTGTTTTTGATAGCTGAGTAATATTCCATTGTGTAGATGTACCACATTTTCTGTATCCATTCCTCTGTTGAAGGGCATCTGGGTTCTTTCCAGCTTCTGGCTATTATAAATAAGGCTGCGATGAACATAGTGGAGCACGTGTCTTTTTTATATGTTGGGGCATCTTTTGGGTATATGCCCAGGAGAGGTATAGCTGGATCCTCAGGCAGTTCAATGTCCAATTTTCTGAGGAACCTCCAGACTGATTTCCAGAATGGTTGTAGCAGTCTGCAACCCACCAACAATGGAGGAGTGTTCCCCTTTCTCCACATCCTCGCCAGCATTTGCTGTCACCTGAGTTTTTGATCTTAGCCATTCTCACTGGTGTGAGGTGAAATCTCAGGGTTGTTTTGATTTGCATTTCCCTTATGACTAACGATGTTGAACATTTCTTTAGGTGTTTCTCAGCCATTCGGCATTCCTCAGCTGTGAATTCTCTGTTTAGCTCTGAACCCCATTTTTAATAGGGTTATTTGCCTCCCTGCTGTCTAACTTCTTCAGTTCTTTGTATATTTTGGATATAAGCCCTCTATCTGTTGTAGGATTGGTAAAGATCTTTTCCCAATCTGTTGGTTGCCGTTTTGTCCTAACCACAGTGTCCTTTGCCTTACAGAAGCTTTGCAGTTTTATGAGATCCCATTTGTCGATTCTTGATCTTAGAGCATAAGCCATGGGTGAAACCTGAGTTTTTGATCTTAGCCATTCTCACTGGTGTGAGGTGAAATCTCAGGGTTGTTTTGATTTGCATTTTTCCCTTATGACTAAAGATGTTGAACATTTCTTTAGGTGTTTCTCAGTCATTCGGCATTCCTCAGCTGTGAATTCTTTGTTTAGCTCTGAACCCCATTTTTTAATAGGGTTATTTGTCTCCCTGCGGTCTAACTTCTTGAGTTCTTTGTATATTTTGGATATAAGGCCTCTATCTGTTGTAGGATTGGTAAAGATCTTTTCCAAATCTGTTGGTTGCCATTTTGTCCTAACCACAGTGTCCTTTGCCTTACAGAAGCTTTGCAGTTTTATGAGATCCCATTTGTCGATTCTTGATCTTAGAGCATAACCCATTGGTGTTTTGTTCAGGAAATTTTTTCCAGTGCCCATGTGTTCCAGATGCTTCCCTAGTTTTTCTTCTATTAGTTTGAGTGTATCTGGTTTGATGTGGAGGTCCTTGATCCACTTGGACTTAAGCTTTGTACAGGGTGATCTGCATTCTTCTACATGTTGACCTCCAGTTGAACCAGCACCATTTGCTGAAAATGCTATCTTTTTTCCATTGGATGGTTTTGGCTCCTTTGTCAAAAATCAAGTGCCCATAGGTGTGTGGGTTCATTTCTGGGTCTTCAATTCTGTTCCATTGGTCTATCTGTCTGTCTCTGTACCAATACCATGCAGTTTTTATCACTATTGCTCTGTAATACTGCTTGAGTTCAGGGATAGTGATTCCCCCTGAAGTCCTTTTATTGTTGAGGATAGTTTTAGCTATCCTGGGTTTTTTGTTATTCCAGATGAATTTGCAAATTATTCTGTCTAACTCTTTGAAGAAATGGATTGGTATTTTGATGGGGATTGCATTGAATCTGTAGATCGCTTTTGGTAAAAATGGCCATTCTTACTATATTAATCCTGCCAATCCATGAGCATGGGAGATCTTTCCATCTTCTGAGGTCTTCTTCAATTTCTTTCTTCAGAGTCTTGAAGTTCTTATTGTACAGATCTTTTACTTGCTTGGTTAAAGTCACACCAAGGTATTTTATATTATTTGGGTCTATTATGAAGGGTGTCGTTTCCCTAATTTCTTTCTCGGCTTGTTTCTCTTTTGTGTAGAGGAAGGCTACTGGTTTATTTGAGTTAATTTTATACCCAGCCACTTTTAAGAACAATAATTTTAGTTCATTGAATATGGAGCCAGCTCTCAGGTATTTGTGTGGTCTCTAGTCAACAAAACTGAGCCTACATGCAAGAAACCATGTCTAAGGGACCTGTAGTTGGCAATGATCTTGACACCACCTACTCCCATGTGGGTGTCTTCCAGCATGGAAAGGTGGAAATACTTGCCAATGACCAGGGTAACTGCACCACACCAAGCTATGTTGCTTTCACTGACACGGAATGATTAAATGGGGATGCGGCCAAGAATCAGGTTGCAATGAACCCCACCAACACAGTTTTTTGATGCCAAACATCTGACAGATGTAGGTTTGATGATGCTGTTGTTCAGTCTGACATGAAGCACTGGTCCTTCATGGTAGTGAATGATGCAGGCTTAAGGTCCAAGTTGAATATAAAGGGGAGACAAAAAGTTTTCACCCTGGGGAAGTGTCCTCAATAGTTCTGTCAAAGATGAAGGAAACTGCAGAAGCTTACCTAGGAAAGACTGTTATCAATGCCATCATCACAGTGCCAGCTTTCTTCAATGACTCTCAGCAGCAGGCAATGAAAGATGCTGAAACTGTTGCTGGCCTCAATGTACTTCGAATTATCAATGAGCCAACTGCTGCTGCTATTGCTTATGGTTTAGATAAGAAGGTCAGAGCTGAAAGGAATGTGTTGATTTTTTACTTGGGAGGTGGCACTTTTGATGTGTCAATCCTCACTATGGAGGATGGAATTTTTGAAATCAAATCAACAACTGGAAACACCCACTTGGGTGGAGAAGACTTTGACAAGCAAGTGGTCAGCCATTTTATTACTGAGCTTAAGTGAAAACACACGAAAGACATCAGTGAGAACAACAGAGTTGTCTAGCATCTCCGCACAGCCTGTGAGCCAGCCAAGCGCACCCTCTCGTCCAGCACCCAGACCAGTATTGAGATTGAGTCTCTCTGTGAGAGAATTGACTTCTACACCTCCATTACCCGTGCTCAGTTTGAAGAATTGAATGCTGACCTGTTACATGGCACACTGGACCCTATAGAGAAGGTCCTTCGAGATGCCAAACTAGACAAGTCACATATCCATGATATTGTCCTGGTGGGTGGTTCTACCAGAATCCTCAAGTTTCAGAAACTTCTGCAAGACTTCTTCAATGGAAAATAACTGAATAAGAGCATTAACCCAATGAAGCTTTTGCCTATGGTACAGCTGTCTAGGCAGCCATTCTATCTACAGACAAGTCTGAGAATGTTCAGGGTTTGCTGCTCTTTGATGTCACTCCTCTTTCCCTTGGGACTGAAATTGCTGGTGGAGTCATGACTGTCCTCATCAAGCATAGTACTACCATTCCCACCAAGCAGACGCAGACTTTCACCACCTACTCTGACAACCAGCCAGGTGTACTCATCCAGGTGTATGAAGGTGAAAGGGCAATGACCAAGGACAACAACCTGCTTGGGAGGTTTGAGTTCACAGGCATTCCTCCAGCATCCCGTGGGTTCCTCAGATCGAGGCTACTTTTGACATTGATGCCAATGGAATCTTCAATGTTTCTGCTGTAGATAAGCGCACAGGAAAGGAGAACAAGTTCACCATCACCAATGACAAGGGCCACTTGAGTAAGGAGGATATTGAGCGAATGATCCAAGAAGCTGAGAAGTACAAGGCTGAGGATGAGATAAGGTTTCCTCCAAGAATTCACTGGAGTCTTATGCCTTCAACATGAAAGCAACTGTTGAAGATGAGAAACTTCAAGTCAAGATCAATGATGAGGACAAACAAGATTTTTGACAAGTGCAATGAAGTCATCAGCTGGCTGGATAAGAACCAGACTACAGAGTAAGAAGAATTTGAGCATCAGCAGAAAGAACTGAGAAAGTCTGCAACCCTCTTATTACCAAGCTGTACCAGAGTGCGGGTAGCATGTCTGGAGAAATGCCTGGTGACTTCCCTGGTGGAGGAGCTCCTCCATCTGGTGGTGCTTCTTCAGGCCCCACCATTGAAGAAGTGGATAAAGTCAGTACAAGTAGAGGGTATAGAATTGTTCCACAGAGACCCAAAACATGTAACATGGAATAATAAAACTATTTAAATTGGCACTAAAAAAAACAATAGTTTTAAAGATAATTATTAGCTGGCAAATCTATCTAAAAGGAACTATCCACATACAATGGGATTTCTCTGAATTACAAATTAGGAAGCATAGAGAAGAGGGAAAATTCTTTTGTAATTTGCGGTATTTTCTTTTCCTTTTATGATTTATATTCAAGATATTTGTTGCATTGAAATGAAGTGGATGAGTGAGTCTGCACCATCAAAAATACTTAATAGATGATCTCCCCCATAAAAAAGACAGAAGACATACTTTCATGCTTTCTCCCCAAGCAGTCTGCATAGAATTTCCAGCATCATGAAAGCTAGACAACAGACAAAGAAGCTTCCTAGTCAGTAACAGAAGGATCTCTCCATGTTCAGTGAGCAAAAAATGTCTTGCCTTTAGCAACAGAGTCTTATCATCAAGTTCTAGTGACCATCCAAGAGCAATGGCAATGGTTTATATTGTTTTCAAGGACTCTGGACTCTCCTGACCAACAGTTTGAAGTGAGGTACCCAACATCTCCTCACAGAGGGCTCAGAAACAACACAGACAGGAAGAAGGAAAGACAGTAAGAGCCAGAGATCAGAGAGAACTGCTGAAAATAGTATTTTGTGAACATGATGGGGCCATTGCACAGATATTGAACAGCTATGGTTACCTGCACAAGACATACACAAGACCAAGCCAATCAACACTCCAGAATCACTCTAGAGTCAGAAGGGCCTCAAGAGGCCTCATCCCTATCTGAGGCATTATTGACATTTTCTCAGGGGATGGTCTATATAGATTGCCCATTTTCCAGTGGATAGCCCTATACCTGTGTTTGTATGGGAAACACTAATTGAACTCAGTGGATTATAAAGAAAACAGAAGGGTGTAAATTTGGAAAGAGAACATCAAAAGAAGGTCAGAAAGAAATTGAGTGGATGAGGATAACTATGATCAAAATCCATTGTATGAAATTCTCAACAAATATATAAATAAAATTAAATTCTTAAAGACAGAAATGCACAAAATAAAAAGAAAAATAACTACAAAATATTATTTTCATGTAATATTAAAATATAATTTTCAGGTAATATTAACTTCAAGAATTTCAGACTTTGGATATAGTGATCAAAAGCAAACAAAGAAAATGCTGAGATGTCATAACCATGTTGTAACAAGGTCCTGAAATAGAAAATCTTTAAGACAGAAATACTATCAAGATAGTCCTCAATTTCAGACAATGTCAATAGCACAAACCATGTATTCTCTATGGGTCAGGAAATATGGGTATACTATATGGATTAACTCATTGACCCCTCTTTCTTATGAGAATATTTCTATTATCCTTATTTTGGGGTGAGGAAACTAACATATAGAGAGGAAAAATGCTTACAGAACTGGTCACATTATGAGTCACATTTTGAACATAAGAAATTTGAGGGCCAGGATAGCAAAAACTACTCTTAACAATAAAAGAATTTCTGGGGAAATGACCATCCCTGATCCTCAATCTGTATTGCAGAGCAATAGTGATTTAAAAACTGCATGGTATTGATACAGAAACAGGCAGGTAGATCACTGGAATAGAATTGAAGACCCAGAAATGAAACCACACACCAATGGTCACTTGATCTTTGACAAAGGAGCTAAAACCATCCAATGGGAAAAAAAGATAGCATTTTCAACAAATGGTGCTGGTTCAACTGGAAGTCAGCATATAGAAGAATGCAAATTGACCCATTCTTATGACCCTGTACAAAGCTTAAGTCCAAGTGGATCAAGGACCTCCACATCAAACCAGATACACTCAGACTAATAGAAGTAGAAGTGGGGAAGAGTCTCAATCACATGAGCACTGGGGAAAATTTCCTGAACAAAACAGCAGTGGCTTATGCTCTAAGATCAAGAATCGACAAATGGGACCTCGTAAAACTACAAAGCTTCTGTAAGGCAAAGGACACTGTCATTAGGACAAAATGGCAACCAACAGATTGGGAAAAGATCTTTATCAATCCTACATCCAATAGAGGACTAATATCAAAAGTATACAAAGAGCTCAAAAAGTTAGACTCCAGAGAACCAAATAACACTATTAAAAATTGGAGTACAGAACTGAACAAAGAATTCTCTGAGGAATATTGAATGGCTGAGAAGTACCTAAAGAAATGTTCAACATCATTAGTCATCAGGGAAATGCAAATCAAAACAACCCTGAGATTCCACCTCACACCAGTCAGAATGTCTAAGATAAAATCCTCAGGTGACAACAGACGCTGGTAAAGATGTGGAGAAAGAGGAACACTCCTCCATTGTTGGTGGGATTGCAAACTGGTACAACCAACTCTGGAAATCAGTCTGAATGTTTCTCAGAAAATTAGACATTGCAACCTAAGGACCCAGTTATACCTCTCCTGGGCTTATACCCAAATGATACTCTAACATACAACAAAGACACATACTCCACTATGTTCATAGAAACCTTATTTATAATAGCCAGAAGCTGGAAAAAAACCAGATGCCCTTCAACAGAGGAATCGATACAGAAAATGTGGTACATCTACACAATAGAGTACTACTCAGCTATCAAAAACAATGTCTTCATGAAATTCTTAGGCAAATGGATGGAACTAGAAAATATCATCCTGTGTGAGGTAACCCAATCACAAAAAACCACACATGGTATGCACTCACTGATAAGTGGATATTAGCCCAAAGGCTTGAATTACAATCCATAGACCTCATAAAGCTCAAGAAAATGATGAGCAAAGTGCAGATGCTTCAGTCCTTCTTAAAGGAGAGAACAAAATATTCATAGGAGGGATATGGAGACAAAGTTTGGAGCAGAGACTGAAGGAATGGCCTTTCAGAGTCTGCTCCACCTAGGTATACAGCCCATTTACATACAGCCACCAAAACTAGATAATATTGATGAAGCCAAGAAGTGCATGCTGACAGGAGGCTGATATAGCTGTCTCCTGAGAAACACAGCCAGAGCATGTCAAATACAGAGGCGAATGCTAGCAGCAAACCATTGAACTGAGAACAGGGGGCCCCATTGGAGGAATTAGAGAAAGGATTGAAGGAGATGAAGGGGCTTGAAACCCCATAAGAACAACAATATGAACCAACCAGAGCTCCCAAGGACTAAACCACTATCCAAAGATTATACATGGACTGACCCATGACTCCAGCTACATATGTAGCAAAGGATGGCCTTGTTAGGCACCAATGGGAGGAGAAGACTTTGGTCCTGCCAAGGCTGGACCTCCCAGTGCAGGGGACTATCAGGGGGAGGCAGGAGGGAGGGTGGTTTCTCTTTCTCGTTTTCTCTTTTCTAAGCCTTCTCTGACCTTTTTCATGCTCTCTTTAACCCTATTCTAGGACACAGGAATTATCTAAGTACTCTCTTTCACAAACCATAATTCACTGTGATTGCTCAAAGTTGGGAAATTAAAGGTAAAAAGTCAATCAGAAATAAGTACACTTGTTAGCATGTATGGTTTATGTAAAAGGGGGAGGGCTGACAATTGTTCTTTCTGATTAACCTCTGACTCTTAAAGACAGTGTGGGTCAAAATTAAAATAGTCAGATAAACTTAAAACACTGCTCCATTTTGAATAAATGTGGAAGTTTAAAAATTGAATGAATCTATATTATTGTAAATGTTTACCATGAAATACCACAGAAGGGATGCCATCAGGCAGGGAATTACAATTTTAACTGATATTAAACATCTTAAATAATTTGGAGAAACCTCAGCATTGAATTATAACCATAAGAAAAAAATAAAGATATAAATAGGTATCCCCTGCATGTTATGTAAGAAATAAGCAAACCCCAAGTTCAGTACAATACAGTATCAACGACTGAAAGTTAAACAATATGTTGATACATAGAAGGAAAAGATAACATGTTGACTGCCATTGTTGAAATTTCCAAAATAATTCCAATAGACAATTCAATTTGTGTTCTTGCAACAATCATAATTGCATTATCCAAAAAGCCAAACCCTACCATAGGTATCTCATTGTGGACGAATACATATATCAGCTGTCCTGGAGTGGGTGGTAGAGCTTCCAATTTTTTTTTGTGTGATGGCAATGGATTTGAAGCGGTGCAGCTCTTTGAGCAAGCAGCTCCTCTCGGTGGAGTACAGATAGATGAAGTTGTGTTTCAGGGAATTTTGACAGACCTGGGAGTCCTAGGGACTGCACTGTCCTGGCCCTGCCCAGGATCACACACAAAACCTGTAGCTCCAGCACCAGGGCAGCTCTAGTTGGACTGTCAGGGAGAGCACTGAGCTTGCTCAGAGCCTAAGGAGCCCAGTGTCCTGAAGGAAGAACCTCCTAGGGGGTTGGCATTTTCAAAAGCTAGCTGTTTAATAAAAGGTTCATTAGGCTCTTGGACACCAAATAAGCTGTCTCTGCCAAGAGACCAGGGGAGAAAAGCATTTGAGCCTCTAGAATGTTGAAGGGAGGCTCGCCCACAGGGGTGTGATCTGATTGAAGCCTTGGGTATTAGAGAGTAAGCTATAGTCAGAGATATCGGCTCACCTGGGGCTATAAGGACTCTTTCCACTGCCATTCCTGAGGCAGGAGTCACAGTTGAGCTGGGCTTCCTGCCTCTTACATCAAATAAAGAGATTGCTAATACTGGAGCACAGACATTTAATAGAACTACAGCCCTCCCCATGCCTCTGAATTCCAGGACTTCAGTAGCAGTCCTTCACCAAGCTATCTCACTGGGTTAGAGGTCCATGGGGAAAAAAAAAAAACATTGATCCTGACCTTGGCCACAGCCTCCAGTTGGACTAAGCTCAAGAGCCCATGCCAAGACTGTCTCCTGATATCATCCTAAGGTACACACAGCCAAAGCCTGTTCTGAATTCTGTCTGGCAAAACAAAGTTCCTCTCAGTTTGCTGCAGACTATGGGACTACTTTAAGGGCTCCCCTGCCCCCTAACCTGTGGCATTTTGACCACAGGGGCAGGAACTGGCTGTTGTGGGAAGAATAAGAGGCCAGTAACTGGACAGTGACTGGAATTTTTTCAGGACCAAAGTCTCATAATAGTCTTTAAAACAATCACTAACTCTGTGCTATCATTTTGCATCAATTATTCCCTCCTGGGGGAACTACAGACAAATATTTCCCACTGAGTCTAAGAATTTCTTTAAATCTTTTTTCTTTTTTTTTTGTTTGTTTGTTTTTTGTTTTTGACTTTTAGCAATGACTGATATTTATTTTTTTATTAACTTGAATATTTCTTATATACATTTCGAGTGTTATTCCCTTTCCCGGTTTCCGGGCAAACATCCCCCTCCCCCCTCCCCTTCCTTATGGGTGTTCCCCTCCCCACCCTCCCCCCATTGCCGCCCTCCCCCAACAGTCTAGTTCACTGGGGGTTCAGTCTTAGCAGGACCCAGGGCTTCCCCTTCCACTGGTGCTCTTACTAGGAAATTCATTGCTACCTATGAGGTCAGAGTCCAGGGTCAGTCCATGTATAGTCTTTAGGTAGTGGCTTAGTCCCTGGAAGCTCTGGTTGCTTGGCATTGTTGTACATATGGGGTCTCAAGCCCCTTCAAGCTCTTCCAGTTCTTTCTCTGATTCCTTCAACGGGGGTCCCATTCTCAGTTCAGTGGTTTGCTGCTGGCATTCGCCTCTGTATTTGCTGTATTCTGGCTGTCTCTCTCAGGATCGATCTACATCCGGCTCCTGTTGGTCTGCACTTCTTTGCTTCATCCATCTTGTCTAATTGGGTGGCTGTATATGTATGGGCCACATGTGGGGCAGGCTCTGAATGGGTGTTCCTTCAGTCTCTGTTTTAATCTTTGCCTCTCTCTTCCTGCAAGGGTATTCTTGTTCCCCTTTAAAGAAGGAGGAAGTTCACATTTTGATCATCCGTCTTGAGTTTCATTTGTTCTAGGCATCTAGGTAATTCAAGCATTTGGGCTAATAGCCACTTATCAGTGAGTGCAAACCATGTATGTCTTTCTGTGATTGGGTTAGCTCACTCAGGATGATATTTTCCAGTTCCAACCATTTGCCTACTAATTTCATAAAACTCGTTGTTTTTGATAGCTGAGTAATATTCCATTGTGTAGATGTACCACATTTTCTGTATCCATTCCTCTGTTGAAGGGCATCTGGTTCTTTTCCAGCTTCTGGCTATTATAAATAAGGCTGCAATGAACATAGTGGAGCACGTGTCTTTTTTATATGTTGGGGCATCTTTTGGGTATATGCCCAGGAGAGGTATAGCTGGGTCCTCAGGCAGTTCAATGTCCAATTTTCTGAGGAACCTCCAGACTGATTTCCAGAATGGTTGTACCAGTCTGCAACCCCACCAACAATGGAGGAGTGTTCCTCTTTCTCCGCATCCTCGCCAGCATTTGCTGTCATCTGAGTTTTTGATCTTAGCCATTCTCACTGGTGTGAGGTGAAATCTCAGGGTTGTTTTGATTTGCATTTCCCTGATGACTAAAGATGTTGAACATTTCTTTAGGTGTTTCTCAGTCATTCGGCATTCCTCAGCTGTGAATTCTTTGTTTAGCTCTGAACCCCATTTTTTTTATTTATTTATTTTTTTTAACTTGAATATTTCTTATATACATTTCGAGTGTTATTCCCTTTCCCGGTTTCCGGGCAAACATCCCCCTCCCCCCTCCCCTTCCTTATGGGTGTTCCCCTCCCCACCCTCCCCCCATTGCCTCCTCCCCCAACAGTCTAGTTCACTGGGGCAAACCCCATTTTTAATAGGTTATTTGTCTCCCCTGCCTAACTTTTGAGTTCTTTGTATATTTTGGATATAAGGCCTCTATCTGTTGTAGGATTGGTAAAAGATCTTTTTCCCAATCTGTTGGTTGCCGTTTTGTCCTAAGAACAGTGTCCTTTGCCTTACGGAAGCTTTGCAGTTTTATGAGATCCCATTTGTCGATTCTTGATCTTAGAGCATAGGCCATTGGTGTTTTGTTCAGGAAATTTTCTCCAGTGCCCTTGTGTTCAGGATGCTTCACCACCTTTTCTTCTATTAGTATGAGTATATCTGGTTTGATGTGCGAACATTAAAGTAAATGGAGAGAAAACTTGAAGCAATCCCACTAAAATCAGGGACTAGACAAGGCTGCCCACTCTCTCCTACTTATTCAATATAGTTCTTGAAGTTCTAGCCAGAGCAATCAGACAACAAAAAGGAGGTCAAGGGATACAGATCGGAAAAAGAAGAAGTCAAAAATATCACTATTTGCAGATGATATGATAGTATATTTAAGTGATCCCAAAAAGTTCCACCAGAGAACTACTAAAGCTGATAAACAACTTCAGCAAAGTGGCTGGATATAAAATTAACTCAAATAAACCAGTAGCCTTCCTCTACACAAAAGAGAAACAAGCCGAGAAAGAAATTAGGGAAACGACACCCTTCATAATAGACCCAAATAATATAAAGTACCTTGGTGTGACTTTAACCAAGCAAGTAAAAGATTTGTACAACAAGAACTTCAAGACTCTGAAGAAAGAAATTGAAGAAGACCTCAGAAGATGGAAAGATCTCCCATGCTCATGGATTGGCAGGATTAATATAGTAAAAATGGCCATTTTACCAAAAGCGATCTACAGATTCAATGCAATCCCCATCAAAAAATACCAATCCAATTCTTCAAAGAGTTAGACAGAACAATTTGCAAATTCATCTGGAATAACAAAACCCAGGATAGCTAAAACTATCCTCAACAATAAAAAGAACTTCAGGGGAATCGCTATCCCTGAACTCAAGCAGTATTACAGAGCAATAGTGATAAAAACTGCATGGTATTGGTACAGAGACAGACAGATAGACCAATGGAATAGAATTGAAGACCCAGAAATGAACCCACACACCTATGGTCACTTGATTTTTGACAAAGGAGCCAAACCATCCAATGGAAAAAGATAGCATTTTCAGCAAATGGTGCTGGTTCAACTGAGGTCAACATGTGAAGAATGCAGATTGATCCATGCTTATCACGCTGTACAAAGCTTAAGTCCAAGTGGATCAAGGACTCCACATCAAACCAGACACACTCAAACTAATAGAAGAAAAACTAGGAAGCATCTGGAACACACATGGGCACTGGAAAAATTTCCTGAACAAAACACCAATGGCTTATGCTCTAAGATCAAGAATCGACAAATGGGATCTCATAAAACTACAAAGCTTCTGGAAGGCAAAAGGACACTGTGGTTAGGACAAAACGGCAACCAACAGATTGGGAAAAGATCTTTTTACCAATCCTACAACAGATAGAGGCCTTTATATCCAAAATATACAAAGAACTCAAAAAGTTAGACCAGGGGAGACAAATAACCCTATTAAAAATGGGGTTCAGAGCTAAACAAAGAATTCACAGCTGAGGAATGCCGAATGGCTGAGAAACACCTAAATCTTTTTTCTTAACCATATTCCACGTGTCTTGAATGACTCCCTGAGTCCTGTCACAAAAGGTGACTATAGAATGCTTGTCCCATCACTCACCACTGAGATCTGTGTCATCCAGGGAGAAACATACCAAGCGGCTGAACCGAGGTCAGGCATTTCATGGTAGCCAGAAGAGGGAGGAGTAAAGGCTCTGAGGAAGGACAACAGGCATGTCTGTTCATGGGGGATGACATTCTCCACCAGGAGACCCCCCAAACAGCACACATTGAGCTCCAGTTTTTCTTCCTATGGGCTTCAGCTCCTTCAGTCCTTTCTCTAGTTCCTCCATTGGGGTCCCCATGCTCAGTCCCGTGGTTAGCTGCAAGCACCCTCATCTGTATCAGTAAGGCTCTGGAGGAGCCTCTCAGGAGACATCCACATCAAGCTCCTGTCAGCAAGCACTTCTTGGCACCAGCAATGGTGACTGGGTTGGGTGGCTGCATATGGGATGGATCCCGAGGTGGGGCAGTCTCTGAGTGACCTTTTCTTGAGTCCCTGCTCCAGTCTTTGACCCTGTATTTTCTCCCATAAGTATTTTGCTGTCCCTTCATAGAAGGACTGAAACATCTACATTTAGGTCTTCCTTCTTCTTGAACTTCATATGATCTATGAATTGTTTCTTGACTATTCCGAGCTTTTGGGCTAATATCCACTTATCAGTGAGTGTATTCCATGTGTGTTCTTTTGCTATCCTTGATATTTTGCTTTTCCAAATAAATTTGCAAATTGCTTTCTAATTCTATGAAGAATTTGGTTGGACTTTTGATGAGGATTGCATTGAATCTGTAGATCGCTTTTGGCAAAATGGCCATTTTTACTATATTAATCCTGCCAATCCATGAACATGGAAGATATTTCCATCTTCTGAGATCTTCAGTTTCTTTCTTCAGAGACTTAAAGTTCTTGTCATATAAATATTTCACTTGCTTGGATAGAGTCACATCGAGGTATTTTATATTATTTGTGGCTACTGTGAAGGGTGTCATTTCCCTAATTTCTTTTTCAGCCTGTTTACCCTTTGAGTAGAGGAAGGCTAATGATTTGTTTGAGTTAATTTTCTATCCAATCACTGTACTGAAGTTATTTACCAGCTTTAGAATTGAATTGTATATTGAATAGCTAGGCAGAGAGAGGGCAGCCTTGTCTAGTCCCTGATTTTAGTGGAATTGCTTCAAGTTTCTCTCCTTTAGTTTGATGTTGGCTACTTGTTTGCAGTATATTGTTTTTACTATATTTAGGTATGGGCCTTGAATTCCTGACCTTTCCAAGACTTTTATCATGAAGGGGTGTTAAATTTTGTCAAATGCTTTCTCAGCATCTAATGAAATGATCATGTGGGTTTTTTTTCCTTGAGTTTGTTTATATAGTGGATTATGTTGATGGATTTCTGTATATTGAACCATCCTTGCGCCCCTGGGAAGAAGTCTACTTGATCATGGTGGATGATTGTTTTTATGTGCTCTTGGATTTAATTTTTGAGAATTTTGTTGAGTATTTTTGCATTGATATTCATGAGGGAAATTGGTCTGAAGTTTTCTTTCTTTGTTGGGTCTTTATGTGGTTTAGGTATAAGCATAATTGTGGCTTCAAAGAACGAAATGGATAGTGTTCCTTTTCTTTCTATTTTGTGGAGTAATTTGAAGAGTATTGGAATTAGGTCTTCTTCGAAAGTCTGATAGAATTCTGCACTAAACCCATCTGGTCCTGAGTTTGTTGTTGTTGTTGTTGTTGGGAGACATTTAATGACTGCTTCTATTTCTTTATGGGCTATGGGACTGTTTAGATGGCTTATGTGATCCTGATTTAACTTAGGTACCTGGTGTCTGTCTAGACAATTGTCCATTTCAACCAGATTTCCCAGTATTGGCTTTAGTTGTAGGATCTGATGTTTTTTAAATTTCCTCAGATTATGTTGTTATGACTCCCTTTTCATTTCTAATTTTGTTAATTTGGATACTGTCTCTCTGTTCTCTGATTAGTCTGGCTAAGGGTTATCTATCTTGTCGATTTTCTCAAAGAACCAGCTCCTGGGTTTGTTGATTCTTTGTATAGTTCTTTTTGTATCTACTTAGTTGATTTCAGTTCTGAGTTTGATTATTGTCTGCCATCTACTCCTATGGGGAAATTTGCCTCTTTTAGTTCTAGAGCTTTTAGGTATGCTATCAAGCTGTTAGTGTATGCTCTCTCCAATTTCATTTTACAGGCACTCAAAGCTACGAATTTTTCTCTTAGCACTGCTTTCATTGCATCCCATAGGTTTGGGTATGTTGTGCCTTCATTTTCATTAAATTCTAAAAAGTCTTTAATTTCTTTATTTCTTCTTTAACCAAGTTGTCACTGAGTCAAGCATTGGTCAACTTCCAGGTGTGTGTAATCTTTCTGCTGTTTTTGTTGTTATTGAAGGCCACCGTAGTCCATGGTGATCTGATAGGATGCATGGGATTATTTCAGTCTCCTTGTATCTATTGTGGCCTATTTTGAGACCAATTATATGGTCAGTTTTGGAGAAAGTACCATGAGGTACTGAGAAGAAGGTATATTCTTTTGTTTCAGAATGAAATGTTCAATAGATGTCTGTTAAATCCATTTAGTTCATGACTTCTGTTAGTTTCACTGTGTCCCTGTTTAGTTTCTGTTTCCATTGATGAGAGTGGTCTGTTGAAGTCTCCTACTATTATTGTGCATGGTGCAATGTATGCTTTGAGCTTTAGTAAAGTTGTTTTTATGAATATGGGTGCCTTGCATTTGGGGCATAGATATTCAGAATTGATAGTTTATCTTGGTAGATTTTTCCTTTGAAGAGTATGAAGTGTCCTTCCTTATTTTTTGTGATAACTTTTGGTTGAAAGTCAATTTTTTTTGATATTAGAATGGCTACTTCCAACTTGTTTCTTGGGACCATTTGCTTAGAAAAACTTTATTAGCCTTTTACTCTTAGGTAGTGTCTGTCTCTGTGATGTGTATTTCCAGTGTGCAGCAAAGTGCTGGGTCCTGTTTACCTATACATTCTATTAGTCTATGTCTTTTTATTGGGGAATTGAGTCCGTTGATGTTTAGAGATATTAAGGCATAGTGATTGTTTACTGTTATTTTTGCTGTTAGAGGTGGAATTATGTTTCTGTGAATCTCTTCTTTGGGGTTTGTAGCAGGAAGACTACTTTCTGGCTTTTTTCTAGGGTGTAATTTCCCTCCTTGTGTTGGAGTTTTCCATCTATTATTTTTTGTAGGCCTAGATTTGTGGAAAGATATTATGTAAATTTGGTTTTGTCATGGAATATCTTGGTTTCTCCATCTATGTTAATGGGGAGTATTATGGGATATAGTAGCCTGGACTGGCATTCGTATTCTCTTAGGGTCTGTATGACATCTGTACAGCTTCCATAGTCTCTGTTGAGAATTCTAATGTAATTCATTTTTTTCTCAATCTTTATTAAATTAGGTATTTCTTTTATACATTTCAATTGTTATTCCCTTTCCCGTTTTCCAGGCAAATATCCCCCTGATGCATTCACCTCCCCTTCTATAAGGGTGTTCCCCTCTCCATCCTCCCCCATTACCGCCCTCCCCCCAACAATGCCATTCATTGCAAGTTCAGTCTTGGCAGAACCAAGGGCTTCCCCTTCCACTGGTGCCCTTACTAGGCTACTCATTGCTACCTATGCAGTTGGAGCCCAGGGTCAGTCCATGTATAGTCTTTGGGTAGTGGCATAGTCCCTGGAAGCTCTGGTTGGTTGGCATTGTTGTTCATAAGGGGTCTCAAGCCCCTTCAAGCTCTTTCAGTCCTTTATCTGAATCCTTCAACAGGGGTCCCATTGTCAGTTCCAGGGTTTGCTCCTGGCATTCGCCTCTGTATTTGCCATATTCTGGGTGTGTCTCTCAGAAGAGATCTACATCCGGCTCCTGTCGGCCTGCACTTCTTTGCTTCATCCATCTTATCTAGTTTGGTGACTATATATGTAAGGGCCACATGTGGGGCAGACTTTGAATGGGCATTCCTTAAGTCTCTGTTCTAAACTTTGCCTCCCTATCCCTTCCCAAGGGTATACTTGTTCCCCTTTTAAAGAAGGAGTAAAGTATCTGCATATTGGTCATCCTTCCTGAGCTTCATGCTTTCTGTGAATTTAGGGTACTTTGAGCATTTGGGCTAATAGCCACTTATCAATGAGTGCATACCATGTGTGTTTTTCTGTGATTGGGGTACCTCACTCAGTATGATATTTTCCAGTTCCATTCATTTGACTATGAATTTCATAAAGTCATTGCTTTTGATAACTGAGCAGTATTCCATTGTGTAGATATACCACATTTTCTGTATCCATTCTTCTGTTGAAGGCCATCTGGGTGCTCAGGTGGGTCAATGTCCAATTTTCTGAGGAACCTCCAGACTGATTTCCAGAGTGGTTGTGCCAGTCTGCAATCCCACCAACAATGGAGGAGTGTTCCTCTTTCTCCACATCCTCACCAGCATCTGCTGTCACCTGAGTTTTTGATCTTAGCCATTCTCACTGGGGTGAGGTGAAATCTCAGGGTTGTTTTGATTTGCACTTCCCTTATGACTAAAGATGTTGAACATTTCTTTAGGTGCTTCTCAGCCATTCGACATTCCTCAGCTGTGAATTCTTTGTTTAGCTCTGAACCCCATTTTTTAATAGAGTTATTTGTCTCCCTGCGGTCTAACTTCTTGAGTTCTTTGTATATTTTGGATATAGGCCCTCTATCAGTTGTAGGACTGCTAAAGATCTTTTCCCAATTTGTTGATTGCAATTTTGTCCTAACTACAGTGTCCTTTGCCTTCCAGAAGCTTTGTAGTTTTATGAGATCCCATTTGTCGATTCTTGATCTTAGAACATAAGTCACTGATGCTTTGTTCAGGATTTTCCCCAGTGCCCATGTGTCTGAGATTCCACCCCACTTTTTCTTCTATTTGTTTGAGTGTATCTGGTTTGATGTGGAGGTCCTTGATCCACTTGGACTTAAGCTTTAAACAGGGTGATAAGCATGGATCGATCTGCATTCTTCTACATGCTGACCTCCAGTTGAACCAGCACCATTTGCTGAAAATACGATCTTTTTTCCATTGGATGGTTTTGGCTCCTTTGTCAAAAATCAGGTGCCCATAGGTGTGTGGGTTCATTTCTGGGTCTTCAATTCTGTTCTATTAGTCTATCTGTCTGTCTCTGTACAAATACCATGCACTTTTTATCACTATTGCTCTGTAATACTGCTTGAGTTCAGGGATAGTGATTCCCCCTGAAGTCCTTTTATTGTTGAGAATAGTTTTAGCTATCCTGGGTTTTTTGTTATTCCAGATGAATTTGCAAATTGTTCTGTCTAACTCTTTGAAGAATTGGATTGGTATTTTGATGGGGATTGCACTGAATCTGTAGATCACTTCTGGTAAAATGGCAATTTTTACTATATTAGTCCTGCCAATCCATGAGCATGGGAGATCTTTCCATCTTCTCAGATCTTCTTCAATTTCTTTCTTCAGAGGCTTTCTTATCACACAGATCTTTCACTTGCTTGGTTAAAGTCACACCGAGGTACTTTATATTATTTGGGACTATTATGAATGGTGTCATTTCCCTAATTTCTTTCTCGGCTTGTTTCTCTCTTGTGTAGAGGAAGGCTACTGATTTGAGTTAATTTTATACACAGCCACTTTGCTGAAGATGTTTATCAGGTTTAGTAATTCTCTGGTGGAACTTTTGGGATCACTTAAATTTTATAGCATGTCATCTGCAAATAATGATATTTTGACTTCTTCCTTTTCAAACTGTATCCCTTTGATCTCCTTTTGTTGTCTGATTGCTCAGGCTAGGATTTCGAGAACTATATTGAATAAGAAGGGAGAGAGTGGGCAACCTCGTCTACTCCCTGATTTTAGTGGGATTGCTTCAAGTTTCTCTTCATTTAGTTTAATGTTAGCTACTGCTTTGCTGTATATGGCTTTTACTATGTTTAGGTATGGGCCTTGAATTCCTGTTCTTTCCAGGACTTTTATCATGAAGAGGTGTTGAATTTTGTCAAATGCTTTCTCAACATCTAATGAAATGATCATGTGGTTTTGTTCTTTCAGTTTGTTTATATAGTGGATTATGTTGATGGTTTTCCATATATTAAACCATCCCCGCATTCCTGGAATGAAGCATACTTGATCATGGTGGATGATTGTTTTGATGTGCTCTTGGATTCGGTTTGCCAGAATTTTATTGAGTATTTTTGTGTCAATATTCATGAGGGGAATTGGTCTGAAGTTCTCTTTCTTTGTTGGGTCTTTGTGTGGTTTAGGTATAAGACTAATTGTGGCTTTATAGAAGGAATTCAGTAGCGCTCCATCTGTTTCAATTTTGTGGGATAGTTTGGATAGTATTGGTATGAGGTCTTCTATGAAGGTCTGATAGAATTCTGCACTAAACCCGTCTGGACCTGGGCTCTTTTTGGTTGGGAAACTTTTAATGACTGCTTCTATTTCTTTAGGAGTTACGGGGTTGTTTAAATGGTTAATTTGTTCCTGATTTAACTTTGATATCTGGTATCTGTCTAGGAAATTGTCCATTTCCTGCAGTTTTCAAGTTTTGTTGAATATAGGCTTTTGTAGTAGAATCTAATGATTGTTTGACTTTCCTCTTATTCTGTTGTTATGTCTCCCTTTTCATTTCTGATTTTGTTAATTTGGACACACTCTCTGTGTCCTCTGCTTAGTCTGGCTAAGGGTTTATCTATCTTGTTGATTTTCTCAAAGAACCAACTTTTGGTTCTGTTGATTCTTTCTATGGTCCTTTTTGTTTCTACTTGGTTGATTTCAGCTCTGAGTTTCATTATTTCCTGCCTTCTACTCCTCTTGGGTGTGTTTGCTTCTTTTTGTTCTAGAGCTTTTAGGTGTGCTGTCAAGCTGCTGACATATGCTCTCTCCTGTTTCTTTCTGCAGGCACTCAGAGGTATGAGTTTTCCTCTTAGCACAGCTTTCATTCTGTCCCATAAGTTTGGGTATGTTGTACCTTCATTTTCATTAAATTCTAAGAAGTCTTTAATTTCTTTATTTCTTCCTTGACCAGATTATCATTGAGTAGAGCATTGTTAAATTTCCATGTATATGTGGGCTTTCTTTCCTTATTGTTCTTGAAGACCAGCTCTAGCCCATGGTGGTCTGATAGGACACATGGGATTATTTCTATCTTTCTGTATCTGTTGAGGCCTGTTTTATGACTGATTATATGGTCAATTTTGGAGAAAGTACCATGAGGTGGTAAGAAGAAGATATATCCTTTTGTTTTAGGATAGAATGTTCTATAAATATCTGTTAAATCCATTTGGTTCATGATTTCTCTTTGTCTATGTCTCTGTTTGACTTCTGTTTCCATAATCTGTCCATTGATGAGAGGGGGTGTTGAAATCTCCTACTATTATTGTGTGAGGTGCAATGTGTGCTTTGAACTTTAGTAAGGTTTCTTTTATGTATGTAGGTGCCCTTGTATTTGGAGCATAGATATTTAGGATTGAGAGTTCATCTTGGTGGATTTTTCCTTTGAGGAATGTGAAGTTTCCTTCCTTATCTTTTTTGATGGCTTTTGGTTGAAATTGATTTTATTCGATACTAGAATGGCTACTCCAGCTTGCTTCTTCAGAACATTTGCTTGGAAAGTTGTTTTCCAGCCTTTCACTCTGTGGTAATGTCTGTCTTTGTCTCTGAGGTGTGTTTCCTGTAGGCAGCAGAATGCAGGGTCCTCGTTGCATATGCAGTTTGTTAATCTGTGTCTTTTCATTTGGAAATTGAGTCCAATGATGTTGAGAGATATTAAGGAATAATGATTGTTGCTTCCTTTTATATTCGTGTTTGGATGTGAGATTATGTTTGTGTGCTTTTCTTCTCTTTGTTTTGTTGCAAAACGATTAGATTCTTGCTTTTTCTCGGGTGTAGCTTGCCTCCTTGTGTTGGGCTTTACCATTTATTATCCTTTATAGGGCTGGATTTGTAGAAAGATATTGTGTAAATTTGGTTTTGTCGTGGAATAACTTGGTTTCTCCATCTATGTTAATTGAGAGTTTTGCTGGATACAGTAACCTGGGCTGGCATTTGTTTTCTCTTAGGGTCTGCGTGACATCTGTCCAGGATCTTCTGGCTTTCATAGTCTCTGGTGAGAAGTCTGGTGTAATTCTGATAGGTCTGGCTTTATATGTTACTTGACCTTTTTCCCTTACTGCTTTTAATATTCTTTCTTTATTTTGTGCATTTGGTGTTTTGACTATTGTGTGATGGGAGGAGTTTCTTTTGTGCTCCAATCTTCTTTAGGTTAGGGAAGTTTTCTTCTATAATTTTGTTGAACATATTTACTAGCCCTTTAATTTGGGAATCTTCATTCTCTTCCATACGTATTATTCTTAGGTTTGGTCTTCTCATTGTGTCCTAGATTTCCTGGATGTTTTGAGTTAGTAGCTTTTTGCTTTTTGCATTTTCTTTGACTGTTGTGTCAATGCTTTCTGTGGTATCTTCTGCCCCTGAGATTCTCTCTTCAATCTCTTGTATTCTGTTGGTGATGCTTGTGTCTTTGACTCCTGATCTCTTTCCTAGGTTTTCTATCTCCAGGGTTGTCTCCCTTTGTGATTTCTTTATTATTTCTATTTCCATTTTTAGATCTTGGATGGTTTTGTTCAATTCCTTCACCTGTTTGGTTGTATTTCCTGTAATTCTTTAAGAAATTTTTGTGTTTCCTCTTTAAGGGTTTCTACTTATTTACGTGTGTTCTGTATTTCTTTAAGGGAACTGTTTATGCCCTTCCTGAAGTCCTCTACTATCATCATAAGATGTGATTTTAGACCCAATCTTGGTTTTCCGGTGTGTTGGGATATCCAGTATGTGCTGTAGTGAGAGAACTAGGTTCTGATGATATTAAGTAGTCTTGGTTTCTGTTGCTTAGGTTCTTGCCTTTGCCTCCAACCATCTGGTTATCTATGATGTTAGTTAGTCTTGCTGTCTCTGACTGGAGTTCCTCCCTCCTGTGGGCCTGTGAGCCTGTGAGCCTGTGATCTTGGGAGCTTGAGGGCTCCTGAGAGGCCATTGTCTTAGGGCAGGTTTTGGATCCAAGAGCTGTGGGACAGCCCCAGCTCTGGGCTGAGATCAAGACTGGAAGGGTCCTGTCCTCGGCCTCCCTGCAGTCTAGTGCCCTGTGATCTCCTGCCATGTCTCTCCTTGGACAGTCAATGGAGAGAAAGTGGGGTCCCACTTGCGGACTGTGAGCTTAGGAGGGAGAGCGCTCCTTGCTGACCAGCTCTCTGTGGGCAGGTTTTGTGTCCAAGAGCTGTAGGATAGCTCCAACTCTGGAGACCCAAAGCCTGATTTTTTTTAATGAACCTAGGACCACCAGCCCAGAGGTTTCTCCATAAACAATGGGCTGGGCCTGATCAATCAATTGCTAATTATGAAAATATCCTAGAAGCTTGCCTGCCTACAACCAGATCTTATGGAGGTCATTTTCTGAGTTCACATTCCCTCCCTTCAGATGACTTCAGCTATGTCAAAGCGACACAGGAAGAAGAAGAAAGGAAGGAAGGAAGGAGGAAGGAAGGAAGGAAGGAAGGAAGGAAGGAAGGAAGGAAGGAAGGAAAGAAAGAAAGAAAGAAAGAAAGAAAGAAAGAAAGAAAGAAAGAAAGAAAGAAAGAAAGAAAGGAGAAAGAAAGAAAGATAGGAAGAAAGAAAGAAGGAAAGAAAGAAAGAAAGAAAGGAAAAGGAAGGAAGAAAGGAAGGAAGGAAGAAAGGAAGGAAGGAAGGAAGTGAGAAAGAAAGAAAGAAAGAAAGGAAGGAAGGAAGGAAGGAAGGAAGGAAAGAAGCCTAGTGAGTAAAAGCTCTTCAGTGTGAAGACATAAGTTTGAATCTCCAGAATCCACAGAAAAGCTATATAACACAAGGATCTATAATCCAGCATTCCTGCAATGTTGAGAGTCGAAGACAAGATAATCTCTGGAAGCTTGGGGCCAGCTAGATACACAGTTGGAAAAGAACAAAACAATCCTGTCCTAAACAATAGGGAAAGCAAAGACCTCCCCGTGAGATTGTCTTCCAACCTCTACACTTATGGCACGCCTTCATCTGTACAGATGAATACACACACACACACACACACACACACACAACATGTATGCAAATTAAAGAAGCACCCCATTTCTACTTCCTCCTGTCCTATACTCTGTTCCATGGAGACACATTTCATGCCATTGGTGTCAGACACTAACCTATGTCTCCTGGAACATGTCAATCTCTTTCAAATACCTAAATATATTCTAAACTCACAGATGAACTAGAATTTTTTGTGGGCATTAAGCATATAGCTTTATATCCTTCTCAGGAAAAAGACTATCAAAAGCAATACAAAAGCAAACGTCTATCTAAAATGTAAAGAGAACTCACAATAGATTACAAAATCTATTGATGCCACAAATATCACAAAAGTCTGAATGCTATTTCAATGCTTCTATCTTTTTAACTAACAGCTTTTAATAAATGCTTTCTTCTGACTTTGGTTCTTTTACCTCTAACTATTCCTTCATATAAGAACACTTTTATATTTTCTTTTGGTTGTATTTGCATGCATGTGACATTCACACGTGTGCATGCTTACATGTATGTGGACACATGCACACGAGTGTGTGTGCATATGTCTATGTATTTGTTCATACAGGTGGAGGCTTGAGGTTGATGTGTCTTCCTCTGTCACTCTCCAATTAATATTTCGAGGCAGGCTCTGTCTCATAGCTCATACTTTCAAAACTAGTCACCTACTTTCCAGGATTCTCTGCCATTATCTCTGGCTTTTACATGAGTTCTGGGAATTAAGCCCTAGCCCCTCACACTTCACTCACTGAGGCAATCCTCTAGCCCCCATGATGTTATTTTCCAAAGGAAAAAATAGAAAATCAAATTAGACTTTTGTCTAGCAGAGGTAATAAATTATTCTCTCCCCATATTTTGGGGAAAAAAGTTCTTTTTCAATAGCAGCATAAAATTTTTATAACTAACATTACACATGTTTAAACCTCTATCATTTTCTTCCATAATGGAAGGATAAGATTTCAATGGATTTCCAGATTTCTTCTTCCGGAAAGAGCCTCAAACCAGTCTCAGATGGACTGTTTGTGAAGCCTGTGAGCATTCTTACTGAGTGATGTTTTAGGAGGCTTTGTTACCTTTCCACCGTGAGGATTTTCATGTCAAATTGACAGTAAATTTATGTCAATCTTGGTGTTTTCACTCCACACAGTAGGGAGAAAGCCACATCATCCAATTATGCTAAATGCGGCTGTTTGCACTGCTTCTTTTATGAGTTACTACTTTGAGTGTGACTGGGGAAAAGTAGTTGTTGCAACTCACTTCTTGAAGTTAGAATGTTTATTACTTATTTTACATTATTCCCCTTATTTTTTATTCACTTTACATCCCAAGTGCAGACCTCTCCCACCTTTCCTTCCAGCCCCACCCTCACAAATCTCTCTCCCATAATCCCCTCTCCCTCTCCTCAGAGAAAGGGAAGCCCCTCTTGGGTAAATGCCTGCTCTGGGACATCAAACTGAAGCAAGACAAAGCATATCCTCTTCCACTAAGGCCCAACCAGTGAGTCTAGTAGGCAAAGGGGATCCAATGGCAGGCAATAGAGTCTGAGATAGCCCTCATTTCATCTGTGCTGTTTGGAAATCAGCAGTTCAAATCACAGGTCAGCAGCAGCTCAATCCACTCACAGACACTCCCCAGATACGCCAGCAGTCCAGTTCAGTAGAGTTGGGATAGCAAAGTTGAATCAGCAGCAGTTACATGACCTAGCAGAGACATTCTGGCCTCAGCCTCAGCATGAATCAGCAGGAGGAATAAGAAAGGGTTCTGGGCTGTGCATCTCTCAACAAAGCAAAGATCAGCAGAGGCTCAAGCCCAGTTAGCTTTGCTATGCAAGCAAACCAAGCTCATCCTCCCTCACTATCTGTCGAGTCCTTTTTATGCTCTCGCCAAACATCAACTGTTCTCTACAGGTCTTGTCCCACCACGTGTCTTTCCTCAGTACATGCGTGTGTCTCAGCTGACATCGCTCTGCCATCAGCTGAAGTACCCAGAAGCAGCAAGAAGTCACAGCACACCACCAAAAGTTTTTTGGTGCTTTTCTCACTATGGAGTTCCAACAAATGGAGCTCAATTACGCAATGTAAGGTGGACCAATACATGCGTGTTTGTTAGCAAAGAATCATCCTTCATCACATGTTCTTTCACTTCTCCCCTGAGCAAATCAGGCCTCCCTTGATTTTCTCCCCACCCTGGCACTTCAAGTCTCTGCCAGCCTAGGCACATCCTCTCCCACTGGGGGGAGACAAGGCAGCCCAGCTAGAACAACATATCCCACATACTAGCAACAGCTTTGGGATAGCCCCTACTCCAGTTGTTCAGGACCCACATGAATACCAAGCTTCACATCTGATACATATGTGCTGGAGGCCTAGGTCCACACCATGTGTGTTTTTGGTTGGTAGTTCAGTCTCTGAAAGCCCCAAGAGTCTGGGTTAGTTGACTTCACTTGTCTTCCTGAGGAGTTTCTACCTCATACAGGACCTGCAATCCTTCTGCCTATTCTTCCATAAGAATTCCCAAGCTCCATCCAAAGTTTGGCTATGGGTGTCTTCATCTGTCTGAGTCAGATGCTGGATGGTGCATCTTGAAAGGCAAGTGTGCTAGGCTCCTGTCTCCAAGCATAACAGAGCAAATATCATTAAGTCTCAGGAATTGGTGCTTGCCCATGGAATGGGTCTCAAGTTGGGCCAGTTATTGGTTGGCCATCTCCCATGCCTGCATTTCTTGTAGACAGGATAAACTTGGGGTGGAAAGTTTTGTGGGTTGGTTGTTGTTCCACTGAGGTTCCTGACTCGCTACAGGAGGTGTCTTCCTCAAGTTTCATATCCCCAGTGTAGTGAATCACAGCTAAATTCACCCCCCATTGATTCTTGGACACCTCCGTTTTCCCAGATCTCTGTCTCATCCTGGAGATACACTCCACATCCCCACCCCAGTCAGTTTCAGATTTCCATTCATTCTCATGGCCATCTGGCCATCTCTCCTGTTCTTCCCCACAGATGATCCTGAACCCCACCCCATTCCCCTACCCATCCCCTATCCCTCCAAGTTCTCTCCCTCTGTTTGCCTTTTATGACTATTTTATTCTGAGTAGTCCCCCTTCTAAGTGAAATTCAAGCATCCTTACTTGTGCCTCCCTTCTTATTTAGTCTCTTTGGGTCCGTGGAGTGTAGCATGGGTGTCCTTTACTTTATGGTTAATATTTATTTATAATAGAGTACATACCATGCATGTCCTTTTGGGACTGAGTTACCGCACCAGGGTGATATTCTCAAGCTCCATCCATTTACCTGCAAAACTCATGATATCTTTGTGCTTAGTAGCCAAATACTGGTCCATTGTGTAAATCCACCACGTTTTCTCTATCCATTCTTCAAAGGGACGTCTAGGTTGTTTCCAGTTCCTGGCTATTATGAATAACCTTATATGAACATAGCTAAGCAAATGCCTTAGTGGGATTCTGGAGCATCTTTAGGGTAGATGACCAGGAGTGATGTAGCTGAGTCTTGAGGTAGAACTCTTCCCAGTTTTCTGAGAAACCCCCAAATTGACTTCCAAAGAGGTTAAACAAGTTTTCACCACCACCAGCAATAGAGAAGTGTTCCCCTTACTCCATGTTCTCATTAGCATGTGCTGTCACTTAAGTTTTTGACCTTAGCCATTCTGATGGGTATAAAATGGGATCTCACAGTTGTTTTGATGTGCATTTCCCTAATGTCTAAGGACATTGAACATTTCTCTTTTCCCCCCACCCCCCTGTGCTTTCTTTTATTGGCTATTTTCTTTATTTACATTTCAAATGTATCCCCTTTTCTGGTTTCCCCTCCAGAAACCCCCCCATCTCCCTAGCCTCTGCCTCCATGAGAGTGCTCCTCCACCCACCTGCCCACTCCTACTCACCTCCCTGCCCTGGCATTCCCCTACACTGGGGCATCAAGCCTTCACAGAACCAAGGGCCTCTTCTCCTATTGATGCCAATAAGGCCATGCTGTACTACATATGCAACTGGAGCCATGGGTCGCTCCATGCATGCTCTTTAGTTGTAGTTTAGTCCCTGGGAGTTCTGGGGTGTCTGGTTGGTTGATATTGTTGTTTGTTCTTCCTCTGGGGTTGCAAACTCAGCTACCTCAGTCCTCTACTCAAAGGATAAACAGGCTGAGAAAGAAATTAGGGGAACGACACCCTTCACAATAGTCACAAATAAAATACAAGTACTACATAACACCAGAAGAGCTGATGACCATTATTTAACTCTACATGGAAGAGATCAAAAACCACACAGGTGACCCTAGCTGAGAGTCTTACTGGGGAAAAGGGAACATGGAGACTGAAATAGCTACCTCCTGTAGCCAGGAGGACTTCCTGTAGAGGAACAGGAACATCAATGAACCCTCAAAACTTTCAACCCAAACGTTTCCCTGGCTACAAGATGTGCAGGGATAAAAATGAAACAGAGACTGAAGGAATGGTTAACCAATGTCCTAATTTAAAACCCACCCCATAAGAGAGAGCTAACTCTTGACACTATTAGCCATACTCTGCTGTGCTTGCAGACAGGAACCTAGCATAACTGTCTCCTAAGAGGCTTCATCCAGCAGTTGATGAAAACAAATGCAGAGATCCATACCAGGAGTAGCTCAGGGAGTCTTGTGGAAGAAAAGTGTGGAAGAAAGGGCGGTAGAACTGAGGGAGCTGGAGGGGTCAAGGATGCCACAAGAAGACTCAGCTAACCTGAGACCGGGGGAGCTCACAAAGACCAAACTACTAACTGAAGAACGTTTAGGGGCTGAACCCAAGCACTCTACACATTTGAAGCAGATGTGTGGCTTGGTCTTCATGTGACTCCCCCAAGAATGGAGTTGGGCTGTCCCTGACTCTGCTGCCTGCCAACCCCTTCCCCTAACTTGACTTCTTGGTTGGGCCTCAGTGGGAGAGGATGTGCTTTGTCCTGCTGGGACTGGAAATCCCAGGGTAGGGGAGTACCCAAGGGGGTCTTCCCCTTCTCTGAGGAGAGGGAGAGTAAACGATGGAGGGTTTAGTGAGGGGAAACAAGAAGTAGAACAGAGGGGGCTATGATCAGAACAAAGTTTAAAAACTAAAGGTATTTGTACTCAACATTTCATTATCCAGATCCTAAAATCATGTGCAGCCTGTCCAATATCATTGAACACAAAATAGAAGGTTATGGAAGGCAAGGAGACAGTGGCTCTGATAAATCCATGGGATTTGTACTTTCTTTTGTACATTTCACAAAAATATAACTATTAGACACAATGCTAGAGGATGACACAAATACACCCAAACATACACCAACCCAAGACCTCAGAAATGTCTGTGGAACTGAGGGTCCCTGAAAACAGTACACTGTTGCCTCATGGAAGTCTCTTTCTGATTCCCACTGTTAACTTAATCAGCATTGGTTTGGGCAACTCTAGTTGATGTAACAAAGAAACACAAAAGATAGAGGATAAGTCGAAGCCTATAGATTTCTAAGTCCAAAGGAAGTATTCTTCCTGGTGGGCAGCTTTCATCTAAGAAGTTGGAGACTGTGATTGCTACGTTTATATTGTTGTGACCCCTGAGAAACAACCTCAGAGAGGAAAGATTGATGTTGGCTCTCTCTTTCAGTGGATTCATTCATTACAAGTGGGGAAGCCAAGGCAGTGAGAGCATGCAGCAGAAGGAAACCGAAGAAGGAAAGATGGGGGTCCAAACAACATTAATTTTAACCATCCAAACCCAACCCATAGCGGCTTACATCCTTCAGCTATTCCATGCCTCTTAAAAGCTCCATGACTTCCCCAAATAGTGCCACCAGCAAGGTGAGCATTCGCTCAAAACACGAGTCTGTGTGGGAGACATTTTAAACACAAACCACGACAAACAAATATCTCCTATCTGAGACTCCAACTTTAAGACATGAATTCTAAGATTTCCGTGCGTACTGTACCAAATCGCAGAAGAAAGAGCCTGGTAGATGGAAAGCAGTAGGGCTATAAGGTATCCAGACCTGCAGTGGAAATGTCATCCCCACTCACATTAATTCACCTCAACTCAGATACACCAGCATGGTCCAGCACAAACCAAGGTTCGGAAACCGAGATCTGAAGACTGAGGTTAAAGGAAGAGAATTTGAATAACGTATCAATCCTTGTTTAGTGGTTTCCAGGGAGGAAACGTATTTAGGAATCAAAAGAAAAAATAAACAATCACGAAACAAACAAGCAACGTTTGTATCATATTCAAACCAAGACACCAGAGACTAGATAGAGTCATTTTCTTGTGAGACCACAAGATGGCTCTGTAGAGCTTTGGAGTCTCCAAGTTTTGCTCTGCTGTCCTTTGCAGTGAAGCAAGATAAAAGGATTTTCCAGTGGTCTAAGCAGAGATATAAACGGTCCTATTCTTCTAAGCCTAGCTCAAAGAATTGATCTGGGACTGCCTCCACCGCGGGGAGATTAGTAACTGGAGAAAAGGAGAAGTCAGTGAGGTTATGCTGAGCATGGGGGTGTCTCCTAAGAGGAGATCCTGTATGTGGACAGCTTGTTTGCAGCTCCGGCTCTTCCCTGGAATGGTCAATGGGGTATAGCCTTTTGCTACATCTGAGTCGTTTCCTGTGGAATGGATACATAATGCTACTTTAATTTAATGCATTTCTCCAGCTTCTCCAGGTGCTTTTACAAACATCTTCTGCTTCAGTCTGATCGCATCCAAGTGATGTCCCGCTGTATGTAGTCGGAGAAACAAAGAGAGACTTAAATGGTGATTTGCCAAGATCTGAAACAAGTAAATCAACCGCCATTGCTCTGTGATGAACTTTATCAAACTTCCAGTGTTCTAACTTCTTTGTTCCTCATTAAACACTCGTAAGCAAGATGAGTGCTGAACTCACTAGATTCCCTGTACATTCACTTCAGAGACAGGGAGAACGGAGATTCAGACAGAGTTAAATGATCTTTCCATTTGGGGAACAATAATGGATTATCGTTTACATTTCTGAATTTCCTCTTAAAATTAGCTCTTTAATATTAACACTGTGACTGTCATTCAATAAAAGGGCTAATTCAGCTACACTGTTATAAATATTTAAATTATTTACAAGTGTTTAGAAAAAGAATGTTTCTCCTTTTAAACATTGTCCTATGGTTTTGGCCAATGTGAAAATCAGCCATAACTTTAAAAAAATAAAATAAAATGAAATAGAGGTGGAGGATTCAGAGGGTAAGAGAGTAAGCGGGTACTTCAGTGTGCCTTTGCAAGAAATGTCTGGCCAGAGCAGTGGTGTTAGTGCTGTGTTCTCCAAGTGGTTCAGCTGCAGAAGATAGGAATAGACAAAGGGCTCTCTGCCAAGCCTTCTCACCTCATGAGTGAGAGGACTACAGATAGGATTCTTATCCCCAAGATAGGATCTAGTGATAAACTTCCACCTCAGCTAATAGAAAACAAACCTACCCCTCATAAGGAGCTGATGAAAAGGCTCAACTGCTCTTCCGGGGGACCTGGATTGGATTCCCAGCACCCATACTTTAGCTCTCTGTAACCCCAGTTCCAGGAGATCCAACACCATCTTCTCACCTTAGCAGGCACTCCTGCATTGAACAGACATTGAAGCAAACCACTCATACACAAAATAAAATAAAATAAATCTAAAACCAGTTTTTAAAATCACTCAGAAGAAATATAAAGGCATAGAGTTAGGTGTGGCTAATTAGGCCATAGCAGGCAAATCATTTTCCATTAATTAATTAATTAATTAATTAATTAATTAATTAATCGATTCACTTTACATACCTATCACAGCCCTCTTCCTTCCCGTCCCTCCCCTCACACAGCCCCTCCTCCCCCATCCCCTATCTCCTTCACCTCTGAGAAGAGGGAAATCCCTCCTGGGGAACTCACCCTGGTACCTCAAGTCACTGCAGGATTAGGGTATATCCTCTCCCACTGAGGCCAGATAAGGCAGCCCAGTTAGGGGAACAGGATCTGCAGGCAGGCCACAGAGTCAGGGTAAGACCTCAGTTCTATGCTGGGGAACCTCATAGAATGCAAATCTTTGGCTTCAGATAAAGTGGAAATAAATTCACAGTTAAAATGTAGCTTCAGGAGTAGAAATAAAACTTGACAGTAGAGTGTTTGCTTAGCACGTGTAAGGCCCTAAGTGCCCAAAAGCACGCGGGGCGGCGGCGGCAATGGGGTGGGGGGAGCAGATGTATTTTATTCCCTATGATTTCCAGATTCTGTAATATTTACCAATGCCTTGCACATAACATAAGGAGACCGCATGACAAGGTAGAGGTAATAATACCAGATCCTGGGGACCTATTCCTTAACTGACCCTTGGCAATAGCCACATATATGGGTTTTTTTTTTCATCCTCACATTGATCCCCAAATCAGGGAATGGTTTTAGCACCGCCTCCCAGGTGGTACTCGACAAAGTTTGAAACTCCACAGAGTGGCGTCAGTAGGGAAGAGCAGAAACCGAGCCTGGTAGCGGCTCACTGCAGTGTGGTCGCACACTTTGTGCAACAGATGCAGCAGCTGCTGCTACTACATCACTTGCCACTGCCGTCTAACTCGCTCTCTGTACTCGGTGTGTGGCAACTACCGGCTGATAGGGGTACCCTCTCTGCTCAGGCTCTCAGAGAGGATAATAATTGAAGCCGTGCTGCCTCACTTCCTGTTTCCTCCCCACCATTGTGCAGACAAGAATGGCTTTTCTTACAATGTTCTGGCAGCAACCCATGACCGGGGCCTGTGCCAATACGATTCAGATTCCATCTGTGTTCTGGGCTAGTGTTCAAACGTGTCCTGAGTCTCTCTGGGCCACTTTATCCCCCGCACTGCTTTGAAACCCTGTCGTTAAGGACAGAATTAAGAGATCGAATTCTGAGCAGTACTCGGCACCCAGAACTTGGAAGCCCTGAGACTCCAAGCACAAAGCTGACCACCCAGTATCTAGTCGTCAGGGGAGGCCTGCTCCGCTCCAGAAGGACCAGACAGAGACTTCTAGCTTGCTGGGAGGGGTGCCTCACTCCTGCCCAACAGCCCCAGCCCTTTGTGTGGGGTTTGTTTTGTCTTCTAGGGCAAAAGCTCATTCCACGTCAGTCCTTTACAAGCCAGCTCATCTGAAGGGACCAGTTAGTCACGGATTCCAAGTCATTAAGGAGAGACAGCATGTTTTTAGTAGCAGAGCTTCCCCCAGACTTTTAAATCCTGAGGAATAACCCATGGCCTCTAGTTCTCCCTGTCTGGATCCAGTGAGAGCGACTGGGAAGTTCAAGGCTCTTTTTGAGCTTTCTGATCGAGCCCCTTTGGACATCAGGGGCAGTAATAATACTGTTCACAGATGATCTTTATAGAATGCTGGGCACTTGGTCTGTGGGACTAAGGCAGTTGCAAATCCCTCTCCGGGGTGTCATCATTCCCATTTGACAGAACATGGAGTTCTAGTCTAATGATACCTGCCCAATGGCACACCTCTGTGTAACCCACTGGTTACAGTATAGCTAGTTACAAAACAGGTATTATGAGATAGCTTTTAAAGGGGTCTCCCTCTTCTCCAGAGTCCTGGGCTGGCTAATGCTTAATTTTCAACCTAACTGGCTAGACATCTGCAACATCAACGTTCCCACCCCTTTACCAGAGCAGCCAGTGCATGTGCATACACAAAAACAGTAGAGAAGTCTTTCTTAGTAAGAAGCACTGACAGGCTCAGGTTGTCAGAAAAAGGAAATAAACTGCAAAGACCTCAAGCAACCCGATAACCAAGGGAAAGGTTACTTACATATTAAATAGCTTGAAAACACACAAATCAAATACCTGGCTACTGTTGGGTCATGTGGGTAACTTCCTCCCTCCTGCACTTGACTCTTTCAAGTGCATCAATGAACAACTTTGCTTCACTCTGATTCACTTTAAAAATCTTATAGCAGATATCCAGGACCTGGGTGTGGCTTCAGGGTGAGAGCTCCCTGAAGCCCGATCCCCATGCTGGCAATGCTGCATTTCAATTGTATAACTAACTAGGAAATGGTGGCTGGAGTCTTACCTTCCACCCATTTCACTGACTTTTGTCTTAGTTAGAGTTTTATTGCTCTGAAGAGATACCATGACCACAGCGACTGTGGGAAAACATTTCACTGGGGCTGGTTTACAGTTTCAGAGTTTAGTCCTACATTGTCATGGCTAGATGCATGGCAGCATGCAGGCGGATATAGTGCTGAAGAAGGAACCATAGGCAGCAGAAAGAGACTGCCCCACTAGGCCTAGATTAAGCATATGAAAGTTCAAAGCCCACCTCCACAGTGACCCACTTCCACCAGTGAGGCTACATATACTCCAACAAAGCCACATTTCTTAATAGTGCCACTCTTTATGAACCTATGGAGGCCATTTTTATCCAAACCCCAGCTATGCGTGATCCTGATGTGTGATTCTAGGCAATCTAGTGGTTCATGACAAACAGTAATGACAGCGCATTTACAGTCTATCCACCCAAATTCTAGGCTCACTTGAATGGAACTTTCCAATTCCTTCCTTTTGGTTATGTAAGTGTTTGGGGTATATGTGCAAAGACAGGAAGAGTGTGCCATGGGGGTCTGACAATTCTTTATTCCTATCTTCTACCCTGAGAAAAATAAGTTATTTTCACATCATTGGCAAAAAAAAAGAAATAGAACCATAATGTTTTTAACTCTACTGATTTTGAATTTAAACAAAACTTATTTATGAAAAAAATGGAAGTTCTTGTATGGTAGGATTAATACAAATTATCCATTTTGATTCTGCCAGTGCTCGGAGCTTTATTATACCTAGTATAAAATAAAATAAATGTAGCATGGTTACATAAGTCTGTTGTAAGCACAAGAACCTACGTGGTGCAATAAATAGGATTGATTTTTACCCATCAAGTCATAATGATCTGCGTTTCCCAGTTTTCCTAAATCTTTTGTATCAACACACTTAAATTTGAGTGACTTGAAATCAGAAATGTATTGTCTTCCAATTCTGAGCTCTGTAAGTCTGAACTTAAGGTTTGGGCAGGTCCATGATCTCTAACTGCTCCATGATTTCCAGTGTCTGGTGTTGGCTAGCCATCACTGGTGTTTCTTGACTAGTAGATGCATCCTTCCACACACATGGCTGTATTTTCTCTGTCTCTTCAAAGCATCTCTCTCTCTCTCTCTCTCTCTCTCTCTCTCTCTCTGTGTGTGTGTGTGTGTGTGTGTGTGTGTGTGTGTGTGTGTGTGTGTGTGTAAATTTCCCCTTCATTTATATGCAAGTCATAGTGGATTAACTTCTACCCTAATGGCCTCATTTATGCTTATATCTATGTTAATACTCTACATCCAATTGTGACAGATTCTGAGCCCCTGGGAGTTATTTCTTCAACATACCTTTTAGGGGATAATTTTTGGATTTATACCCATAAATTTTTCATTGTTAATAAGTAGGTGGAAATAGATCCCCCTTATTAGATGGGCAACCATTTGTTTGCTTTTTCAGTCCTGTCTTTCTTTCCCTCCTTCTCCATTAGTTCCAGAACCTATGGGAAAATTAATGTTATATTTAACTTGAAATGCATTTCTAAAAACAGTATCTTTAGAAAAATGGATCTATTCATATCATTCACTTATCAGCTAAACTTTCTTTGTGACATTTCTTTGGTTATTTTTTGATATATTCTTCATTCCCACATTGACAAGGGACAAATTATTCCATGTACTTTCGTCAGAGGTACACATCTCAATTTTAAATTCATGGTAGGAAGAGAAAACTTTCTTATTTGATGAAATATCAGAGGAAAGTTTTGTCCATACCATAGAGATAGGGTGAATAATTAAAAGCATGTCACCAATGTCCCTTCTGCCTGCTGCAAATGTGCTGCTCCAGGCAAAGTCCCTGTTCCTTTGCATTCTCAACAATTATTCGTGTGGTTGTCACATCCATACACAAGTCCTTCCACAAGTTAGTTCCTACAAAAAAGGGGGATTCTTTTTGCTCAGTATTTCCTCAAAAAAAAAACTGCCATTTTACAAGCCTCAGGTACAGTTCAAATGAGCTAGTGAGTGGGAAGTCTCTTTCACGACTTAAAAATCCACACAGAAATCATGGGTCATCAGTCAAGCAATAGGACCCCAGAGGTTCCCAGTGAAGGAGGCAAAAGAATAACTATTATTTTTAAAGGTCTAATTAATTGCTACAAGGTAATCTTAAAATTGGATGAAAGATTTGAGAGTGTTTGATTCAGGAAACTTTTAAGAGAGGTTGACATTGGTGCAGAAAAGAAAGCAGAGAAATCGGAGAGTGTATTCTACGATTGAGTCCGGCAGGAGGAAACTCATGAAATGGAGCAGTCAAGCAACTGTAATTACTATGAACTTTCTTAAACATTCATTCCCCTAGGGAACTCATGGGTGACGCTAGAAAGGATGGCAGGAGCCATACTTATAAGTTAACAAAGATGTTAACGTTGACCATGGAAGCAGTAGGAAGTCACTCAAGAATGTTCGGGCAAGTTGTTAATTAATTAATTAATCAATCAATCAATCACTAAGAGATCACTAGAGTAGGTTGGGTGACAATTACTGAGGGTTCAAACTAAGGAAGTGTCACTAAAGGAAGAATGAAGGAGACAGAGACAGGCTAAAATTATGACATTAGTATCTTTCAAACTGAAGACCCAAGCCTCTAATTATTGTCAAGTCATCCTAGCCACTAGACCACCAAGAGGTAGTGACTTAAATCTAATAACTACTAGCTATGTTTAGAGATAAACTAAAGAGAAAGTATCAGTGTCTTATAGCTCCTTGGAAAGAGGCTAAGCTTTGTTTTTTTGTTTAGCAAGTCATTTATGGAACTAGAAAAATGCATCTTAATAGAGACCCAGTAACACTCCAGATCTTAAATATGAGAATAGACGAACATGAATTTATGTAATGTGATATAGGTATATTGAGCATGATGTCAAATCATGAACAAAAATATAATAACTTAGTAGGCCTTGATAGTCATTTGGATGGATGAGAGAGGCTACAGGAACTAGTGGGGTTAAGTTGACTGTGACTAGTCAGTTTGAGCATCCGTTCAACTTGAAGCACAGAGTTTAGGGAGCTAAGGAGCCCTGGGGACATCCTATCTAGAGAGTATGTAGGTAAATGCCTAATATGGAAGAAAAAAACTGCAAGTACAGAGCTGGGTCGGAGTCAGAATGATATTCACCAGAACACACAGAATAGATGACGGTGCTTGGAAAGCCACCATCTCCCAGGAAAAACATAAGGAGTGTAAAGAACAAAGGGCAGACTACAGAGGTCTGGAGAACACTAAGGAGCTCCAGAGAGAAGAGAAGAGAAGAGAAGGCCACAACGTTAAAGAAAAGAAAATGAGATCCCACAGTCAGATGCTTAGGAAAATAGGGCACTCGGATGTAGAACAGTAGGCAAGACAGCTGGATTCTAGCCAGGCTTCAATGGCGAATTCATGGGGAGTGACAGGCAGTATGTGCTGTGGATTTAGGGATTTCTCAGTACATGAAACTTGCAGACTTAAAACTGAGCATCCCTCAGAAAACCAGAATGTTGATCACTCTAGACTCAAAATAGTAAAAGTTGAATTCTCCAGTGAGGTAGTGCAAATGGTGTAGGCTCCTCCCCAAGAGACTTGACTCAAGAGAAGACGACAGATTGGCGCTTAGAGGGGAAACGGTTGAAAGTTGAGATTTTCACTCAACTATCCCCCTCCCCTTTGTAATTTTTTCACTTATGCTAAAGATTTGTTTCCAGAATGTGAGGGGGAAATGAGATAATAGCAAGATACAAATAATAAATGGAACAACGTTTTCTCACGGAGCGGGGACAGGCAGGATCCTGGAGCACAAGGGTAGGATGAAGTCCTGATATTTGCAGAGAGAAATTGAAAACGTTATAGAAAGGGGGGAGATAGAAGAAAGGGTCTCTATCTTGTCAGGACCCAATAGTGTGATGAAGGGTATGGGGCAGTTTGAATGAAGATGGACAAGAGTTGGAACATTGTGAAATTGCTGGATGTCACTTAAAAGTCCTTCCAAGAATGATGAATGACCAGCTGAAGAGACAATAAAGAATATGTGTTCCACACATAGATGGTGTCCCAAGCTTGTCCAGCCATACCTTTACAATTACATTGTACTCCTGGTCTTGAGAAATATCTACCATTACACTTAAAAATAATTCTTTATTAATATTTCTGTGGCTACACAAGAGATGAAACAGATTTTTTTTTAAATGACTGCAAGGACACATGTTCAGTCTTTGCAGGAATAATATGAATATCACTTACTGTACTATAGTGGGTGACATAGTCAGATGCAGATAAACTCAGATTGGAAGGGAACATGGGAAAAAGAGGAATAGGAGACGGAGAAATGGGAGTGGGGTGGGGTGCTATGTCAGCATCCAGTACACAGCAGCCTGGATAACAGGATGGTTTAACATAATTTGAAGCCTAGACTACCAAATACTATCCTTTTCCTCTTTGTGGGCTTTTATAAGCATCTTATGACAAATTCTTACAATAATGCTCTCTGACAGATTGTTCTCTAGTTTGCCAATGGTTCAATACAGTAACTAAACCAGGGATAGTAAGTAAACAATAAGGTATCGCTAAGTTAACTAATTTAGTTAGGGTTTTTTATTTTTTACAAATAATAATAAGGAAAAACAACACCTAAATTCAGACCTCTATCAAAATTAAATAAGATAATAAATAATAAGGTTCAGGTGAAAATGCTGGACATCCCACAGGCACTGAGTTTCTATTTGCCTAACATAATTTTCAGCTAGTGGTAATTTTGCCCCACATGTGACAATGAGGATAGATTTTAGTATCACAACCAGCAGAGTACCACTGGCATCTAATGGACAAGTCCAGGCAGGCTGCTGAACCTTCAGCCATGCACAAAACAGTCTGCAAAATAAGGGACTGTGGTGCCCAAAATTTCAAAGGCACCAAGAGGTAGGAATCTCTGTTCCTGGCATAGAGTAGGGGCCAGGAACCCATGAAGGCAAATCTTAGCCAAAGCGCACAAATGACAGGCAGGTCTTGGTGTCCCAGTACTCTTAGATCTGGACTTGCCACTTGCTTTCAATAAGTTGGGATTGTTTTTGCCTGTCTGAGCCTCAGCTTTCAAAGGAGCAACTGGCAACTGCCCCCACCACCACCCCCAGGAAGATCAGTAAATGGATGCTTTGCTCAGAGCCTGGCACATAGGAACATGTGGTGTTGGCATTCTTCTCATGAACAGAAGGCATAACAAACAAGGTGCTGGCCAAAGAGATCTTCTTTTTGCTAAACAGGGTAAGAAGAAAGAAGAAAATTAAGAAGCACTACATTGACAGCGAGCCCTATGAACAGTCACAGTGTTAATGTCTGACTGTGAAATTCTACCCTAGATTATTGTCACAATAAACCAACATAAATTAAATGGCCGTTGAGTAATGTGCCATTAGCACAATGAAATTTATCACTTTTCACCACTGTGAAAAAATTCAACTAGCTGCCAGATTTTGAGAGTTGCAAAATTCTTTTCACGGTTACTACTCCAGTTTTGCTCAGAAGAAAGTGATCTGGTAATAGTATTTGAAGCCATGCCTACCAGTGCTTCACAGGTTCGTTCCTTAAAAAAAAAAAAAAAAAAAAAAAAAAAAAAAAAGAAGAAGAAGAATCTTTCCCAAAATCTACAGCAGTAGTTTTGATTTTCGCAGACATTTTCATCCCTTGCTGCCACACTAATATTTTTTTTCTTTCTCCATGTATTCAGTCAGCCTGTTTTACACAGAAGCAGCAATCAAGTCTACAGACCTACCCCATTTCTGAGTGTTGGTCTCTTCCTGAGAGCCACATTCGCGACTGGTTAAACTTTTTCTCTGACTTTCCCCCTCCAAGTCTCCATGCAGGTTAGAAAGAGATTGGAAAATCTCCTTTCAAACCATTATACTCTCCACCTTCCCCTATCATGGTGAGGTACAAGGGATGAGGAAGATCAGGGATGTAGGGGCTGGGGAGTAAGGATTTGGGATACAGGGGTGTTAACGCCCAAAACAGAAAAAAAAATGAGAATAGCACGCTGCATGGTTTTCACGCAGAAGCCATTTGTATGCCTATAAAGACACATGTATACCTGCAAGGCCAAGCAGTGCAACAGTTGCAAGACATTTTGAGTATTTTACTTCGGAGTCACCCAAACAGCTACAAAGTGAGATTTGGAGAAACGCTGTCATCCTGTTATAGTAAGGAAACTTAAAATCAAAGACCTTATAACCTGTTTCCTTTCCCCTCCCCCACCCCAAAATGACTGGTAAAGGGGAAAGAGGAAAGACAGAAATGGGATCTAGACTTGCCTCTCCCTCAACTTAGAGATTTGGAGGAAGGCAGAAAGAGCAGCGAAGAGAGGCTAGAGCAATGGGGTAAGCTATGCACAGGTAACAGACAGCAGAAAAATGTGGGAAAAGCCGAGGTTGGTAAAGGGGGGGAGGGTCTTAAGAAGGAAAGAAGAGAGTCACACTCAGAACTGGGAATAAAGCTCAATGATAGAGCACTTTTTCTAGTGTGTTTAAAGCCTTGGGTTTAATATCTGACATCGTGAAAAAAAAAAAGTAGCTGAGTAGCTGTAAGAGCAAGGTCAGTTTCCCGGCCCCATCCTACCCCATCCCCCGCACCAAAAACAAAAACCAAGACAGGCAAAGGGGGGAAGAAGGGAGGCCTTTCCAGCACCAACCCCCACCCGCAGCGTCCACCTAGCAAAGCTAGAGATCTGTGAAAACACTAAGAAAACACTCGATTCAATGACCACATACCTCTGGTCCATTTCTTTCAACATAGGCTTTAATTCAGAATGTAGTCAGGGGAGGACACCAGGAAGCTGTCTGAATGGGGTAATGACATCAGACACACTGACCTTGGATGAACTGAGATGAGACAGGGGGCTACAAAAACTCGTCTTACTCTTGACCCTTCCATCATCCCACCCAAATCCTGTCTCCGCTTGAAAACTGGTCTGGTCCAAGAATCTATGAGTTACTTAGAAAGAAAGAAAAGAAAAGCTGAGGCTGTGATTAAAACAACCCCCAACTCCTCTTCATCTGTTTTCCTGAAGATTCTTTATTAAGTGGATCGCGGTTTTATTTTTTTTTAATCCCATTTCATCTTCACATGCGTGATCCCGTCGTTCTCTCCACTCAGAGGAAACCCACGGTGGCACGCAGCCCACAGTAGTCATAAGGGAAGGAAAGGGTTCCTCGCAGTCAGTCTGGATGCGCTCCCTCCTCCCCAGAAGCCCCTTCCCAGACCCCGTCTGGTCTCCAGAGGCTGGGGTAAACCGCGCGGCTGTAGCCCGCGCTGTAATCGTAGGACACCTGATGGGGCGGCGGCAGCGCACAATCTGGGAAGAAGGGGGTGAAAGAGGCTAAGGCTGGTGCGTCCTCCCCGCCTGGTGAGTCCAAGGCTGTGGGGTACAAGAGGCGCACAGGCTCGTTCAAGGTCATGCTGCCTCGAACGCCAGGCAGAGGAGGCTTCTTGCTCTGAGGACAGCTCGGGGTGTTCCAGGGTTCGGGGTATAGTAGGTTCCCCACCATCGCCGGCTGCTCAAAGGGGACGGACTCCAGCTCCAGGGGTCCCCGCAGGACCGTGGCTCCGGCGGGGAACGGGTCGAGAGGGTCAGCGGCCAGCAAGACACCCGAATCGTTGCCAGTGCTGAAGTCCGGCGCCAGCAACTCAAAGAACTCAACGGCCTCCGCCCCTTTCTCCAGGTCACCCAGGCTCACGCCCTGGCCCGAGGGGCCGCCGCCGCCACAGCAGCCCACCCGGGATGGCTCGGTGAAGAAGGAGGGGGGCAGGTTTCTGGCGCGCAGAGGGACCTTCCTGGTACCCGGAGCCACTGAGCTCGCCGAGGTGCCCGCCCTGTCTCCCGCAGCGCTTGCTGCCCCAAGGCCCGGGACCGACGCCGCCACCGCACCGCCTGCGGTCTCCGCTCCCCCGGGGACGTGGCGCAGAGAGTCGAAAAGGGCAGCCAAGCTCCGGCTCTGCAGGCTGGCGGCAGCTGCAGCCTGGGTCGCCTCCCTCCGCGGGGCGGCCTTACAGTGCGCCGGGGTCGCGACAGTCGAGGCTCCCGGGGCTCCTGGCGGCCGTTTGGCCGAAGTGTCTGTGGAGCTCGGGGACGGCGGTCTCGGAGGTGCGGTACCCATGAGGCCACTGCAACGTTTGATCTGCTTCTGCAAGTACTTGCGGTGGTTCACTTTCCGCTTGGACTTGCCTGGCTTGTCCAGCGCCAGTTTGATGTTGCTGGACGCCGAGTCTATGAAGCTGAGCAGGTCCCGGGTGGCCTCGCGCACGTCCCCGCCCTCGGACCCGGACAGCAGCGCTCCCGCGGACACCGCGCTCTCATCGTCTTCGAAACAGCAGCCCTTGTCCAGACTTCCGAAGGCGCTCACCAGCCCGTCCGCGGAGCCTCCGAAACCGAAGGGTATGAAGGGGTGCGAGCTGAGCAGCGCAGCCTGCACCGCCATCTCCGCGGCTCTCCAGCGGTCCGCAGCGAGGCCGGTGTTCACCCAGCCCGCTCCCGCCCAGGCGCGGCGCTGTCTGCTCGCTCCGACCCAAGCTCTCCGCTCAGCCTCCCGGGGGAGCTCATTAGATCTTGTAAGCCAGGGGTGGAGTGGGAGAGCGCAGGACGACCGCCCCGGTAGCCGAGGGGAGGGACTTACTTAGCCGGGCTTTGGTGGTCGGTAAAAAGGGGGCGGGAAACTCTGGCTTTTCTTGTTTTCTAAGCTTTCTCAAACCTTAACCCTTTCCTTCCCCTGTGCCCCGGGACATTTTTTTTTTTTTTTTTTTGATTGGCCTCAATCGCCAGGGGTGAGGAGAAAGCCTGTGTTCCAACCCCAGCAGGGCTCCTGTAAATCCACACCCTGGCCTTGGTCACTGTCCCTAAGCGAGTTCACAAATCTGGGTTCCAATTCCAGTTCTGGAAGCAGTGAGGTCCAGCAGCTTCCGTCTTCTGGATGTTCGCCCTGTACAGGTCATTGCCCATACTTTATGTCATTTAATTCTGTCCAACAGCCTCATGAACTACATGTTTTGTTACCATTCAACAGAAGGAACTGGACTTCTGGGAAGTTCAGAGAATTGGACATAGCCACATCTAGGTTTAATTTAAGCCTTACCAGTAAACAGCCTGGAATCTGGAAACGTTGGGTACATGGCTTTGGATTCACCAGCCTGCCATGCTTTGCCTTGGTTAGCTTTTTCATGTTACACACAGGTGGGCACATAGAGCATTTACTGTAACAGAAGAGACCCGTGAAGATGGCTGCACTCCTTGATATGTCTTCTCCACCACAGCATTCATAAGGATTAACTGATGCCACAATAGAAAAGCCCCCATGCACACACAACAAAGTTCTCTTAGTTATCATGGTGCAAGTCACTAAAGAGGTATAGACCATATCTTCTAAAAGTCTTCAGTTCAAGCCCTATTTTTCTGCAGCTATAACAGAAACACATTGGAGCGTGCATCCCTACCAAAGAAGACAGGTTTTATTTAAGTCATGGGAATAGGGACTTACTCAAACCCATAAAGCTGAATCAAAGTTTGTTTTAACTCGAGTTGGCTCGACTGTCATGTACCCCTCATTCAGGTTCAGAGATGTGCATGTATCATTTAGTCACACAGAGTCCAACAGAGATGGCAAGAGTTTAATTAGAAATGTCCAGAGGCCAACTGAAGATTTCTATACTTGAAATTCTAACAATCATATTTTTTAAAAATGTACTATAAAGATTCAGCTATAAAAATCTCTTTTCATTTCTTGATAGTTGGGCTTCTACACATCAAAGCTAACTTACTGGGTAGTAAATCTAGCTAGTTAGATGAGGCCAGCTCTTACTGTGGCTGTACCTATTGCTGTGGGAGTTGAAGTGTCCTTGGGCAAGTCAGCTCTCTTTCTGTATCATTTCCATTCCTACTCTGAGAAATGAGAATGCTCATAACTATTCTCACAGATTCTGAGAGGATTGCTTATAGGACAGTAGGCAAATGCTTGCAAGTCTTATTTTACTCCCAGTACAGAAAAAGCTATCTCACCCCCTCGTCTGGTATAAAATAGTGGCCCAATGACCTCCTTGTGCTTGACTCCTGCCCAACCCATTCTATTACAACATAGCAAACTATAATATCAGCATCATTTGTCCTTTGTCCGCAACCAAGTGCCTATTCGCAAGGTCAAGAAAGCAGCTGTGCTTGTGGGTTAGACGAACTTCAAAAGGACAGTGGACTATAATGGAGAAAGTACAGAGAAACCCAGAGTCCAATTTTACCTTTATTATCTGACAGCACAAAACTTCTCCTGTGGACTCTGACCTATAAAACAGAAAAAACATGAGAACTATTTGGTGAAAAATCAACAAGAAAATAGAAGCGAAAGTTGTGTGACAGCTATATACATAGAAAAGAACAATATCTCTAACTTTTCATGATTCACGAAACTGACTTTCATATACATGCACACATGCCCACCCAGTCATTTACTTTATACATTAGGCAGGAAAATATTGACACTCACCCTTAGATGTGATATACTGGGGATACAGAGATAAACAAAAGAAGCTATGGTTTCCACTCTTTCTAATCAAAGGCAGACACTGCATGCAAGTCACTGTAATATATAACTTCAGTAAATTAAGGGTACCAGGGTTGATGGGCTAAATGGGTCATCAAGCTGCACATTTGCTACAGATGTGTGAAAGTGGAATGGGGGGTGGGAGGCTGTCTTGGTCTCTGTTTCCTGCCATTGAACCCCTTCCCCTCTACTTGGACTGCCTGGATAGACTTCAGTGGAGAAGATATGTCTAGACCTGCTGTGACAAGAGGCCCCAGAGTGGGGCGGTACTCGAGAAAGGGGGCTCCTTTTCTCTGAGTAGAAGAGGTGGGAGCAATGGGAGGAAGGATTTGTAAGGGTGGGACTGGGAAGAAAGGAGGGAGGGGGTGTGATTGGGATGTAAACTGAATAAAAAGTAATAAAAATTAAAAATAAAAAAAAGACAACAAAGACAAAAAAAAAGGAAAAAAGGACCATTAAGGTTGTCCAAAAAAGACAAGGCATTTACAAAGACAAGGTAGTATATTGAAGCAAAGATTTAAAGGATATGTTTGAATATTTCAAGCAAATTTGTACTATCTCTCTGAGAGAACAGCCCAGACAAAGGCATGAGTAAGTGAAAGCAGCCATGTTTGTTGAAAATAAGCTACGAATAATAACTTTTCCTTGGAATTATTCTACTTCTGAAACCAGAGGAAATTCTTAGGAGTTCACCTACCCAGCTACATTATCTGCACCCAGTCTGACTCATGGCCTCACTTGCTTTCCCCCTTCATCTGCCCTCTGTTTTTGGGAGAATCGTATCTGGGATGAAATCGGTTTTAGTTGAGCCAGTGGCTCACTCCTGCCGGGCCCTTCAGCCCCTCCTCCTGCCCCTGAGTGAGAACATTCACTTGAGTGGCTTTGACATCAATACATTTCACTTCCTATAGAGCAAAGGGACTCAACTCCGTCCTGCACCAGGGGCTCTGCAGATCTCCAAACCAGAGCTCTTTCCTCCTGGTGACGCCTAATGCTGAGCAAGTGGGATTAGTCTCCTTGGGAACCAAGCCCCCTAGGGGCTCAAGAGCTGAACTCACCCCAAACCGTTTGGGAGAATTGAGATTTCATATTGTTCTTTTACACAAGGATTTCAGGACATTATTCGAACAAAAGCCCACCTGAGAGCTGCCTCCTTTTTGTGGGTAAATATAGCAGCAGGATCAAAAGCTGACTTACTTATTTTGTTTTCCTTCTTTTTAACTTTAATCATATTCCCTGCAGGACAATCTTAGTCCTCAGAGATGTCAGGAATGCACATTCATAATGAAAGAAATAATTATGCATCTCTTTTTCTCTTCCCAAACCAATTTCCTGTCACTGGTTAGTTGGGAAATCTCAGATAAAGCAACTTAATTTCTCACACAATTTATAAGGTATCATTATCATCATAATACAATGTTACCTTACAAATATTACACACCTCCCCCCATGTGTCTTTTGGCTTGTTTCTCACCCACTCACCTCTGCAAAACTTCTGCCAACACTACATCTCAACTTCTGGCTTAAAATATAAAATGCTGATGAAGGGAGATGACTCCAGGGGTAAAACAGATTCTTGCCACCAAGCTGGACCTGAGATCTATCCCTAAGACCCACATCATGAAAGGAAAGCACCAGCTCTTACGAGTTGTTCTGTAACCTCTACACAGATGCCATGGCACACATACATGCGCACACACACACACACACACACACAGAGAGAGAGAGAGAGAGAGAGAGAGAGAGAGAGAGAGAGAATTGTAAAATATTTCCCCATCTAGCATTATGTAATAGATCACTCTGAAATTTAGCAGATAAAAACAATAGGCACGTTATCATAGCTTGAAATGTTACAGATCAGTTATTTGACCAGGAGAAATACCTGGTCTATGAGACACTGGAAACAGCTGACCTAGAGGATCCAAATTGGCATCATTCATAGGACGGCTCCTGTACCAACCCATGCTAATGTCTCAGGCATTCTGATCTAAAAGGACTTCTAAAATGGAAATATAAGAGGTCCCAGAGAAGATGCTTCAGCCCTTAGGGCATCTGCCAGGTCTGTGGTCCTGGAATCCTCGGGATGTCACTCTCACTATCTTTTATCTGTTAAGCAAGTGTAATGTAAGGGATGCGACATTAGCAACCACCCGCAGTAAAGAAATAGCAAAGAATTTGTGTATCTCCTGGGTCTTTCTCACTGTTAACAGCCCCAATCCCCACTTTGTTTGCTTGTTAAAGAAACTGAGTTGCTGTCTTGCCAACTGTCTCACATTCTATACTTGTCACTGAGGACACCTGTCTCTATGATGTCCTTAGCATGTACCTTTGGTCTCTGCTTCCATGGAAAGTAAATGTCGAGTTTTAAAGAAATTGTGGTCCTTTTTTTCTTTCCCCAAGTGTTCCACATCACATATTATAGTTTTAGAATAACAAGATCAATATTCTTACAAGTCCTACACACTGGCTTCTCTCTCTTACTTTTTTGTCTTGCTTTTAGTATCAAAATATTTTCCAAAACTTGTTCTCTCTTTTAACTCTGCCCCTTTTGGCTATGCCACAAATTTAAGGCATACATTCATTCATTTTGCTTTAAAAAATTCAAATCCTTAATTTTTATTGGAAAATGTATACATAACATATAGTGTGCTTTGGTAAAATCTACCCATTTCCTCTCTCCAACTCCCCCCCTTACACCCCCGCTTTTCCTTTCTAACTTCTTGTATTCATGGTTTTTTTTTTTTTGCTTTATTTTAAAGACCCACAGTGTTGCCTGTATGTGTGGGGCTGTAGGACTATATGAGAGTATGGGTAGCCTTTAGTTAAACCATTAGCAACACAGATAAAGAGGGGACATTAAAAGTTACAAGAGAAAAAGACCAAGTCACTTTTAAAAGCAGGCCCAACAGATCAACATTTGGTTATTTGTCAGAAATGTTTAAAACCCAAAGAACCCTGAAAAGATGAACTCTAGTTATAAAAGAGGAAACTTGCCAAAGCACACCATCACACCCAGAAAAGCTATGTATTAAATTTAAGGAGAAATGAAATTAAAATTTCAAATGCAGATGGATGTCATTTTTAGTTGCGTGACTCTCCACCTTGGAGACTGTAAAGCCATTTGGTGCCTTGCTGCTAGGAATGCCAGGAGACCGCACTGTACCCAGCACACCTATCAAACCAACAAATAGTAGAAGCCATATGAACAGTCTCAAAAGAGACAAATGGAAGGACCACTTAGACAGCCAAACCATGGAATCCTATAAAATTATACATTTTGGTTTTAGGCCAGAAAGTTTTTTTTTAAATACATATCATTTTTCACAGAAGAATATTCCTCCATTCTGATATATCCATCAAAAGCAACTGAAGGAAACCTATTCCTTCTAACTGAATACCTTGGAACAAACTCTTCATCAAGATAACCCCTGCTCTGCCCATTTGCTGTGCTTGTAAAATGGACATACAATGAAAGAAACATCAACTCAGATGCATACAGGGGAATGGTTGGTATCAGAGAGCTCAATGGGTTATGTCATGACACAGGGTGTTCAGCAAAGGATACCAAGCGTGGGCCTGGGGGTACATGCCTATAATTCCAGCACTTGTGAGGCTGAGACAAGGAGGACCTCAAGTTTGAAGCTAGCCTGTACTACAAATGAATTCTAGGCTGGCTGAGTCTACAGATTAAGATCCTGTCCTTAAAAACTACAAATAAACAAATACAGTGTCAGACAAGAAAAGTATATCCATGACATCTATTCTATACCATAATGACTATAATAGAACATATATTTCCAAATGAGTAAATTTCAAATATTTTACCCATTAAAATTAAGTATGAAGTGATACACTAGTTAGCTTGGTTTAATCATTCCATGGTGCCTGCCTATACCAAAGAACAGCCTTAGTGCTTCATAACATGCAATTATTATTTGTCAAATAAAAATTGAGAATAAAATAATTTAAACTGTAGAAAATTTTAAGATTAAACCTTAGAATATATATGATGTGTGTGCACATGTGTGTACATGTATATATGTGTGAATGTGTATATGTTTATGTTTATGTCTATGTGTATATATGTTTATTTGTGCTTATCTGTATATATCTGTATGCGTATATGTTTCCAAAAACTTAGAGAGAAACATGATTAGTGACGCAGATCAGATCATTTTTGTCCCCAAACAGGTGTTTCAACTTCCTCTTGGCCATAAGTTTTATCATTGATTAACTGTTAGAGAACAAAGTCATTTTTTAGAATCATTTTCCAGCAGAAGCCGAGTAACCCAATTTTAAGAATTGCAATTTTAAGGTCACTAGAAAGAAAATCTCCAAGCCAGCCTGGGCAAATTGCCATCTCCTAAGCAGTGTATGGTCAACTTTTAATAGACAGAGTGTTAGTTATCACAGTCCCAACAAAAATCTTCAGGCAAAAACAGCTGTAGTTATTATTCAATTTCTGCCATGGTACAATATTTATATTTCATATATTTGTAGAGTTTATCTATATGTCTAATCTTGGTTGTCTGTTCCTTGGTCACATGGCATCACAGTGGCCCTGTACAAGCTAACATTTCTAAGAAAAGGATGTTTTAATACTTCATTTTTCTTACCATTTATCCACACCATTCTTTGTCCATCGGTATAAGATCCTGTATATGGCAGAAATAACTCCAGACAATCGAACTGTCACAACCTCCAGGGCACAAATAGGGCCAGTTAAGGTTTATCTCCCTAAAAGTGGGAGGGATAGTATCCTCAGGACTTTCCTGGGTAAGCAGTACTCCTGAGAGAAGGCATAAATGATTCATAAGAAATTTCCCATCAAACCCATATGCCCAAGTTGTACAAATATTAAAAGCCCCCAAACATGCAATTCATGGAGATCAGGACCAACAGGGAAAGATGGCCCAGTGGCAGTTGCAGTGCGCTGCTGGGCTTTGTGGTTGTTCAGCAGCTGTGCTGGCATTGTGACTTCAACCATTCCCATTAGACACTGTGTGCCACAATACCTAAGTCAGTCTTGCAAACATCACACAAGTAACATTGCACAGACTGAGCAGGTTGTAACTACATATTAGTATACATATATGTATATGCATATATATATAATGATTACTTTAAAAGGCTATGAATTTGAAAGAGAGCAATGAGGGGGTACATCCATGCATTTGGGGGGAAAAAGGCAAAGTGAGAAATGATGTGATGATACTATTATCCTTAAAAGTAAAAGAAACATTTTCTAAAATTATTTCATTCACAGAGTTAAGCACTGTTCTGACACTGGTGTGGCTACAAGAGCACCATTAGTCACCTTCCCATTCTCAGATCACAAAACAAAATCTAAAAGAGAGAAGAGTTTCAAGGGAGTCAAAGAAGTAACCAGATAATCAAGGCCAGAAGACTTCATACAGATCTGGAGGGTGAGAAAAGGCTGCATAGGGTTGGGGTGGACAAAGAGCCTTCCAGGTGAGTGCAGTGACTATCAGAACACACTACACAGAGGAAAGGCACAACTGTGTTTGAAGGGCAATCAGATGCTTGTGTGGAAAATGGTTGCATGGGTAGCAGTGGCAGGAGAGGAGGTCACAGATGAATTGGGGAGTTTGAAGGCCATAATACAAATCCATGGTCCTACTATAATAAAGAGTAGGAAGACAAATGGACAGAGAATGGCTACTGAGTTAGTTTAGACATTATTTTGTGTAGTATAAAGGAATATGACATTATTTGAAGGTGCAAAAACATAAATTAATCTCAAATACATTAAATGGTACAAGCACAGTGTACGAAACAAGAATAGCAGTTGCTACCTACAGGATTTTATCACAGGGATCACAGAAGAAACTTTATGTCAGAAAAGAGTTCTGTTTCTTCATTGTGTATGCAGATGGGTATTGCTACTACGCTACTTATAAAAAAATATTTTAGCTCACAGTATTAGAGGCCCAAGGTCTGGGAAACTCATCTGATCATGGTCATTAAAATATTATTTTATTGTATTGTGTTGTGTAGTATTCTACTCTATTCTATTGTATGTGTGAAATGTGTGTGTGTGCATATGTCTTGTTATATGTTCTTATGCATACATGTATGCCAGAAGGCAGAGAACATCAGATTCCTCAGGGCTAACGATGGTTGCCAGATGCCCATCTTGTTAGGCAGGATGCTAACTCCAGTCCTTACCTCATGACTACACAGTAAGTGCTTTTAACTGATGAGCCATCCCTCTAGGCCTGATGATAGCCTCTCATTGTCAGAGTCCCAGAGTGGTGCATGGCTAGAGACAAGGAAGATTAAAATTATACATATATAGTATTTATGATATGCATGATTATATATAACATATATGCCTATATGTACTTTATGTATACATACATATAGGTACATGATACCTGTGTGTGTGTGTGTGTGTGTGTGTGTGTGTGTGTGTGTTCGTATGTGTGTGGTTTCTGTTCTTTCTCCCTTTTCTTATAAAGCTACCAGGATTCAATCATGAGGCTCCGCCCTAATGACCTTCTCTAATCCTAATCACTTCCTACGCCCCCATCCATGCCTCTAAACACCATAGTCAGACCATTTCCAGCCTCACAATAGGGATTGCATTTCAACATAGAAAACTATGAAAGGCTCTCAGGACACAGTCAAAAGTCAGATCTGTGCACTTAAGATCCACCAGGCTGGTCTTTAGAACTCATACATTTAAAAAAAGATCACCCTCTCATTAGTATAAATTGGGTTAACAGGAAAAAATAGGATGAAAGTCAACCTGTCCTTCCCCTTTCCATTCTAGCTCGCCAAGGTATTGCTGCATAGGTGGTAGCTCTCCTGCTGCAGCTTCAAGCAGATGAGGCCAAGATAGAGGGAAAGGCTTTGATTTCTCAATACTGATTCCGCTTCTGCCTGGACGGAGGGTGGGACTTCATACAAGTCCGTCTGCATGGAATCCTCTTGCGCTCAGGCTTTATTCAAAATCCTGGGGACACTAGACTCCAGTTGCGTTGATGTGGAGTGGCGTCTGTCAGAACAAAGTGCAAGTCTGCTGTGAGATCACAGAGGCTTGCAGCAAAGCGTAAGGATGTGAAATGGAAATACCCAGTGCTGAGGTAAGGCCTGGCCACGGGAGCAGCCCAACAGCTCAATATCCGGCCGGTGCACCAGACGGAAATGCTTAAAGACCTCCATCCTATTATACGAGGTTGAATTCATTCAATTAAACAGCTTACGCAGCTCCGATCAGCCACTGGAACACATCTCTGCAGAGGACTAAAACAATGGCTTGAGGGACATTTGAGGTTTATTTTCTCTTGTGAGAGGCCAGCTGGAGTTGCCCAGCACACAGCCACACTGGGAAGGGCGGGCACTGCATAATTGTATTAAGCCTGCCTGTTCTTTGAGGAGAATGCTTCCTGACTACATCAAGGGAGGAAATGAGTTAAAAGGGGGGCACTTTAAAGTCTTAGGATTCTACAGTTAGGTTTTAAGCCCTCTCCCCTAACCCTTAAAATTATCTGAGAGGAGAATCTGAGTATAGACTCCCCCATCGATGGCTAATTTTGCTGTACTGCCACTGATCTTTCTTCATGATTATTAAATTGTCTTTCATGGAGCAAGCATAACACTTACGACAGAAAATGAGCATTCTGTTTTATTTCTATAAAACTGAACCCAAGAATTTTAATTTCATTGCACTTTCTAAGACTCCTATCGTACCCTTAAAACCCACAATTCTAAACTCTTTCAAAAGCCGCCCACATCCTCCTACTCACAAGCCGTTGACACCCACACACACACACACCTTTGTACTTCTTCTCTGTTTTACCCTTATCTCTTCTGGAGCCCTGCCTTATTCTCTCCCGAGTTCACTCATCAAGCATGGATCAAGCGCTTACCTTACATTTGAAGCCATTTTGAACAATTGCGCATATTTATTTACCCTTTTAATAAAAGGCAGTTTCACGTAGGTCACTTCTCTACTCACTGGAGGAAACTAGCCTTACAGAGACTGAGAGCTTTGCCAGGGGTCTGACGGCTGGTAGCGACAGTGTTTAGTTAGCTTCAACCTCAAATCCTCTATTCCTAGACCTTTGCTACCTTCAAGCCTGCCTTCTGTGCTACTTAACTATTTCTAGCACTTATTTCTGCTGGGCCCTGTGATGCGCCAGGCCCCACCTTAAGCACCTGCATTCACACATCTCTCAGTATTACTCCTAAGGAGACAGAATTATTCAGTTATGCATTGGTTGTGCTACTGAACATTCGGCTGACATTTACTGCAGACCTACTACATCCTAAATACAAGGCACAAAGACCAGTGACACACACAGCTTCCCATCGTCAGGACAGTGGTCTATAGACCCACAAGCAGAGAGAGCAGTTCTCTATGTCTGGACAATTTCTAGAGGACTTTGTAAAAGGTGGAGGAGGAGGAAGAGAAAGAGGGGGGAGAAGGTAAGGGAGAGAAGCTTTTAAATGTATTAAATTGTACTTTTAAAATTAAAAGATAATGAAAGGTTAGATAAAGAGTGTTCCTCTTATAGCATCATCCGCAGCGGCATGAAAGTATAAAATTACAGAATAGCAACACAATCCTGAAGGCAGAGAACAAAGTTGGAATGACATTCTCTAATGTCAATGATTTATTTCAGATACAATGCCAAGATAGTTGAATACCATGATATTGTTGAATGAAATGAACCAAGATAACAGAAAAGAGTTCATAAATAGACATGAGTGTGCGCACATGCATGTGTGAGAGACACAAAGAGAGATTTGAATAAGAGAGAGACAGAGAGAGAGAGAGAGAGAGAATTTGAATATGAAAATGCCCCATAGCCCCACATGCTTGAGCACTTGGTCTCCAGCTGCTGTCTTGGAAGGTTGTGGAGCCCCTGGGCAGTGGACCCTATGGAGGAAGTAGATCACTGAAGGTGGGCCCCCACTTCCTGTCCACTCTCTACTTTCTGTCTGTCACAGAAATGTGGCCTCTAGTCTTCTGTTCCTGCTGTCTTGTCTTCCCCTACCATGGTGAACTATGCACCCTGAAACTGTTAGCCAACACAAACCCTTGTCCTGTAAGGAGCTTTTATCAGGTCATTTTATAACAGTAACAAACAAAAAGGAAGCAAGACTCATACTTCACTAGTCTTTTACAAAGAAACTAAGGCAACACAGTGAAGCAAAGATGGTCGAGTAAGTGATGTTAGAGCAGCTGAGCATTGAGATGCAGGAAAATGAGTGGAGACATAAGCCGTTTACTCTAAAATATAGTAGATCGAACACTTCAATGTAAAATCCTAAAGACTGGCAGGAAGTAGGACTTAACATTGGGTATGGATATTATGGTAGTTTGAACAGGAATGGCCCCCATAGATTCATATATTTGAATGCTTGACCTACAAGGAGTGGCACTATTAGGAGATATGGCCTTGTAGAGAGGGTGTGGCCTGGTAGAAGGCAGTATGTCACTGTGGAGGTTGGCTTTGAGGTCTCATATGCTCAAGCTACACACAGTGTCATCGTAGTCTCTGGCTGCCCATGCATCAAAATGGAAAACTCTCGGCTCCTTCTCCAGCACCCCAACCTGATGCTATGCTCTGTTTATATAGGAAAAGTAACTAACACACACACACACACACACACACACACACACACACACACACACACACACACCCTTGTATGTAGCAGTTTTCTTGCTGGCCCCTGTACAAAAGCGTCTCAGATCTACCCGCAGCTTTTCTCTTTTAGCTGAAGCCAACATCTTCCTCCACGATATGTTGTTACACCGCAGATACCAATAGTTCCTCTTGGGTAAACAGAATGCAAACAAGGTCAGGTTCCATGGAAGAGGCTCTAGACCAGAAGACTCTAATTCACGCTCTAAGCACCTAGTATATAATCTTGACAACAATCCCAACTATAAAATGGATAGACAGTCTTTCCCTTCTCTTTCAGCAGCCTTAAGTGTGTGTAATTTTAAGTGCAAAATCACCATGCCTTTGAGAAGTCTGAAGTCCTGCCTTATCATGTGGTTGTTAGATGTTTTGCTCTTCCTAACTGCCTCACATTCCACTTTCTCCTTGCCTGTGCCAGGGGGTTGGTCACAAATGTTTGTCCTTCCAACTTTGGAAAGTTTTGTTTCTCTTAGCTAGAACCAGAAGCCACTAAAGCAAACCCTTTCTGCTCTGGGAATCTTGAATGTGTTGGGAAAACTAGGCTACTTTCCTCACCTGGCATCCAGAGAAAAGAGAGCAAGTATTTTTCAGAAAACAAAAAGAAGTTAGGAATGGAGAGCTTCTTTCTTAGAACAACAATGCAATCACTCTTCTGAAGGAGAACATTTTAAGAATAAATGTAACATTAGTAAGAACTATCTGTGACACATGGGTATGAATAGAGATGACTGCCAGCAAACCATGCATAGCCACCCTATGCCGTGCAGGAAGCATGCAGTCTCACTTACCTTCTGACAGAGATCTCTTGCCAATCCTGATAACTGTACTGTGCCCAGTGTCAGTAGACAGCAGAGCTGAGCTTACCGTAGGCTTTGCCACTTACTGAGACAGAGACAAATCATTTCCTTATCCTAAACATATACAAGGTTATGCATAAAACACGGGCAGTTATCGGAAAATTACCCCAAACCCAGGAAGACAGAAAGATGCACCCACACTCTTTTACCGTTATACTGACAATAAGCCACTGAGACTATCTGCAGGAATAGGATTTAATTTGTATTGCATTTGCTGTTGTTGAAAGTCTCCAACTTAGTGAAATTATTCCATATACAATAGTTTGGTTCAGTACTTAAGTAAATAGTTTCTTCCCAGAGAGCAATAACCACAAAAATATGTAGCTGGTTTTTATGTAACCCAATAAACTTTTAGTAATGTTGCATATGTGTGTCTGTGGTGTCTATATGCATATACAGTCAGTATATGTGTGTGAGTGCACACATACATAAACACACACATATATTGGCTACTTTTCACACATGGGTTTCAGAGAGTCAAGAGAGTTAGAATAACCTCTTACCTGAGATCTCTCTCTCTCTCTCTCTCTCTCTCTCTCTCTCTCTCTCTCTCTCACACACACACACACACACACACACACACACACACACACACGTCATATAAATGTATTATTAAATGCTCTTTGAACAAAACCTGTTCAATGATGTGTTACTACTGAACAACTAGAACAAGATCTCTTACATGTAACTTATATTTGCTTATGAGTCATAGTTTTTGTTTTTTGTTTTTTTGTTTTTGTTTTTTGCCCTCTTGAAAATCATACTTCAACAGTTCATCCTTTTTGTGACCCAGGAAGAAATCCAATCCACACACTCACCCGAGAACTCAGGATCTTCAAGAATGAATGTTTTATGAAGGTCCTGAGGAGTCATTTAAATGGAGATCTTTGACCATCTTGACCAACTTCATCACAGCCAAACCTTGTGAGAACTCTCCCAAGGTTTCCTACAGGAAAGTCTGTACTCTCTGATCTGTCTACACTTCCTTCATCGCTGTGCAACACTCATCACATAGCAAGGTATCCCTTCTGCCCGCATTTCAACACAGATCACACGTGGCCAGCACAGAGTGCTCAACACAGACTCCAAGAAATTTTTACTATTATATATTATTATATACTATTATAAAGCTTTTACTATTCCCAGAAACTAAAATTTGGCTATTTTCCTAAGGATTAAATCTATTTATTCACTTAAGAGCCCTGGAAAAGACACACATGTCACAGCCAGAGAGATCTATATTCCACCCCATCGTTGCTATTTAGTGGCTAATTAGCATTGTAACCTTGAACCAGAGAGGAAAGTACACAAGCCTCTGTTTCCTCCTCCATCATATGCAAATAACCCTTGTAGGCCCATTATAAGGATTAAAGTTTAAAAAGTGTGCATAGGCTATTAGCAAAGGGCCTAGTCCAGCACCACCCCCACTGGCAATGTCTTCCGCCGCCGCCCCCCCCCCACCCCCGGACTTGGAGCGCTGTGAGCCTTGGCTATGCTGCTGTTTCACCCCACCCCCACTGCAGCCGCAGTGATCAAGGGATGGGAAAATAACTCTGTCCAAGCAGGTGTCACTGTTCTAAACCTACAGTCTCATTTCCTGATCGTGTCTTAATCTGCTCGTCGGTGGGGAGAGTTGATTTCTTGCACATTCTTATATCAGTGGGAATTTCTGCCCTTGGCTGACAGGCATTATGGGTTGGCTTTGACATACAGCCCTACAGGGCCTGAACAGCGCCTATTCTTTCCTGGTCCTGAAAGGGAGCTTTGTGCCAAGGATTCATTAAACTGCGCCGCACAGCCCCTTCCTAAATGGGGCTCAATAATGAACAGTCGATTTAACTGGAAAGGCTGCTGGAGCTGTTAAATTAAAGGAAAATAAAGTGCACTTTAGGCTCAGTCTGCCAGAAAAAAAAAATGGTGACCTAAAAGGAAAATCTTCATTTTTATTGAATTGCAGATTTAAAAAAAAAAAGTCTAAAATGTCCAGGAAGCTTCCTTGTGACAAGCGGCGTGACACAGAAGAGTGTAGCTTAAGACGGTGCTCGCTTTTGTTCGTCCCAGAGAGAGTCTTAGGCTCTTAGAGGGATCGGGGAATGATCTAATTTTGAGACTGTGAAGGAACTCTGCAATATCTTACAAAGAAAATGTTCGCATATATAATATTATGTACACATATATGTGTATGTATGTTTCTCCTTAACTATGCAGCTCTAAGGTCGACTTGATTTCAGACTTTTGCTCTGAAATCTAACTCTGTTCCTGCTTCTTGGATTTGAGATTTTTTTTTTTTTAGAAACAAAGAACCTGCTGGTCAAGTTTTCAACTTCTAGACTATGTAACCACAGCATGGAAAGGCAACATTTCCACCAACAGATGGTTAAATCATGGTTTCAAACAACAATTTTGTGGAAAGAGCAGAATTCATTGGGTTTTGGTGGATAATAGCCCTACGATGATTCTTGGGTTTTCTCTGGGAAGGACCATGAGCTGGGAGTTCTGTTTAACACGCACCTGCATCCTTTGTGTATTTTCAAATCATCAGATGGATTTCCATTCTGAATATGCTACAAATGTTACTGTCCCATTGAGGCCCTCTCATATACATATACAATACATATACATATACATACACATATACATATACATATACATATACATATACATATACATATACGCATATACATATGGCATATAAGGCAAGCTCCCATCACAGGGAATTTAAACACAAATTTGAGGGACGGTAGGAAAAATAAATAATTTCCACTTCCCACCACTCAAGGTCACCGCAATCCAAACACAAATTTTTCAGTTGCAAATCTGTACAGAAAAGTCCAAACCTTCCTTTCAACAAGTGTTAGGCTTTCTTTAGAGGAACAACTCCATTTTATTTTTACTTTGCGCCATTGATTTAATTTTTAACATGCAGGACCAGGTAAATCAAATCCACCACAAATATCTTGTGAAATTGAGCGAAATAAGTCTATACAAATCCTGTTTTATTTTTCAGAGTAACTGTGGTGACTCTGCTAACTGCATTTGCTCCCCCATTCTTTACCACTAATGAGTCACAGCTGACCAGTATAAATCATGAGCTCCCCACACCATGAAATCCTGGGTTCATAATAAAATGGCTCAACTTCTGGGAGACCTTGTCTGGTGTCAGACTCCATGGTTGTCAAAATCCTGATCTATATCAGAGCAGTGCATAATGTTAGATTCACCTTCCATTGAACATCACAAACTCAGAATGGTTATACCATCCCATGTGGCGTCTGCGTGCCTGGTTAGAACGTGGCACTTAGTTTCAGGGGGTTATGTTCATTGTGAAATGTATACACGTCTGAACCAAGATCTGTGACATTCACCAGTCACCTCCTGGCTTCTCCCTTCATCAAAAATGCAACATAATGTTCAGAAGTCTGTCATTATACAATGCCACATAAGAGAAATTTCTAGATCTGCACCAAGTGGACCACAGTCTGGTTAGTTAGAGATCAAAAATTAAGGTACCGCAATATGTTGAAACCGATGTGGAAGAAAATGATTAGGAGGGGGATGTTGGTTAAAATTAAGCCACACAGTGCTGGAGAAATGGCTAAATGGTTTAGAGTGCTAGCTGCTCTTCCTAATGGACCCAAGTTCAATTTCCAGCACTCGCATAGCAGCTTACAGCTGTCTGTAACTCCAGTTCAGAGGACAAGACGCCTTCAAACAGATACACATGCAGGCAAAATACCAATGCACTAAAAAGTAAATATATTTTTTAAAACCTGAATAAAATGAAAAAAATTAAATCACAGGAGGAAGGCTACTGCCACTAAGTGGGTGGATACCTTTTTCCTATAGGTCTGTAATTTTACTGAGGGGGTGGGAAAGATGCACCTCAATGTCTGGCAAAGTATGGCAGTCAGTTAATAGATACTTGACTTAAACGTGAAGGGAGCAGAAAGGGAAACAAAGAGAGGAAAAAGAGAATATGGTACTAGGAAGTAATGACTTTAACCCAGGAAACTTCTGGAATGGCATGGTGGTTTGAAAAGATTGAGAATGGGATAGACTCATTTATTTAGAAGTCAAATACTTTAACTGAGAGTCATGAACAAAAGCCTAGAAGGAGAGAAATCTTACATCAACGTCATGAAGAAATCACTCAGAGCTACCTAAAGAGGAGATGGGTCATCTTGAAGACAGTGATTTTCTTCAAAATGAAAGTGACCTGACATTCATTAGGAAACCACACTCCAGATATTTCTGTAGAAATGACATAAGCATCAAAGAACAAATCAATGTTATTTCTTTGCTGCCTGACATGTGAGACACATTTTTCAGGTACACGGGTTGTCTCTGCTCACTCCTTTTCATTGTGCCCTCATAGTGATGTGACCCTGATATTGACAAGGGTGGAGGAAGAGACGGCTTATGTGTGTGTGTCATACACACACCCTTAACAAATTGCACTCGCTCTGAGGTTTCCATCCTGGAGAGATGGAGTAAACAACTTCCATCCTGTGTCTCCCACTATTAAACCGTGGGAAACCATCACAGTGAGGGACGAATACATAGCCACATGTCCAGTAAAGAAGAAAGACCAGCAGGTCAGCAGTTAACTTACTTGCTCACATTTAACAGCCCCAGCCTGGATCCAGGAACACCATGCCCTTCCAGAATTTTCGCAAGTCATTAATTGATGGTCCCATTTCTTCCTTTTCTCTCTTTGTTTTCCTTCCTGCTCCCTTTACTTTTAGAAACAAGCAGTGATATGGAGAGCACCAGAAAGATGTGACACCGCGGCTTGAGGACCATCTCAGAGAGTGTGTGTGGGAAGTCCCCCCTCCCTGCTTGTCCTCCTACTCCTTAGGACATATATTATTATCAACATAAGAGTTAAAGAGTGAACAAAGATGTAGAGAAAATTGCCTAGATATTGTGGGTGGGAATATAAATTAGTATAGCCATCATGGAAAATAATAAGTTTTCTTCAGGAAGTAAAATTAGAGCCACATATGCCTGTGATCTCACTGTTGGATACAAATCCAAAAGATACACACTCATGTCTACTACAGTAGTATTCTGGAATTAACTCGAAGAGCCACCAATGAATAAATAAAGAAAATGTATAATACTTTTCAGCTTTTTTAAAAAGAAAATTCTGTCATTTGAGAGAATAAAAATCAACCTGGAAGACATTTATTCTAAGAGAAGAAAGCTAGGCACCAAAAACAAAACAAAAACAAAGTTGACAAATAAAATTGACAGATCTCACTTTTCTATGAAACATACATTGAATTCTTTAAAACACAGAATGAAATAGTGATTACCAAGGTTTGTGAAAGTATGAGGAGAGATGGAAAGACATTGATCCAAGGGCAGAAAACGTTATGTAGACCAGATACAATGTTCCCAAGGTCAATGACGGTCCATACAGGTTTTCATAGTTATTTCCTCTTTTATAAAACATGGATTCTTTTCTCATACAGTATCATTTGAATAGTTTTCCATCCTTCTACTCCTCCCACTTTCTCCACCTCCCATCCAAATCTACTCTCTTTCTGTCTCTCACTAGAAAAGAACAAACTTCTAGAAAACAAGAAGAAAACATAAGATAAAATGTAAGATAAAACAAAAACTATCATATTGAAGTTGAACAAGACAAGCCAACAGGAAAATAAAAGAGCCCCAAGAGAATCAGTGACCCACTTGTTTAAACATTCAGGAGTCCCATAAATGTACGAGACTGAAGTGTACACACAGAGAGGGCCTGGTGCAGACCTGTATAGGCCCTATGCATATGCTACTTCAGTCTTCGAGTTTCTTTGAGCTTTTCTCAGTTGCTCTCCCAGTATCCTCTGCCCCCTCTGTCTCCCCTACTATTTATACCTCCCTGTTCATGGGGTTGATATCTGAGGGGAAGAATTTGATGGAGATATCTATCTCTCTCTCTCTATCTCTCTATCTCTCTCTCTCTCTTTCTCTCTCTTTCCCTCTCTCTGCATAATGTCTTGCTGTGAACAAAGTAAGAAACCTCTCTGACGATCTAAATAAAGCACTGATCTATGAGTATTACAGAGTATCATTAGGAGTCATTTTACTGTTTTGTTTTGTTTTTAGACCAGTAGTATTTGGCCTTACCAGAGGATTCTTGGCTCTCTAGATCCAGTTCTTGGTCACCAAGCAATGTCATATATGGGTTCTATCTACTGGAGGGAGCTTTAAATCAGTTGGTTCCTCCAAGAGTATTTGTACCATCATTGCCTTGGTATATTTTGCAGGCAAGACAGATTATAGTCAATCAAAGGTTTTGTGTTTGGATTGGTGTTTTTCTTTATTTGGTAGAATGCAGAATACCTTTCTATGTAATGGACACTAGAACATGGGGTTGAAGAAGTTTCTGTGTGGTACATGGTGACTATGTTATTATGGCATGAACTTTTCTTACAGGGTAGTCTCCATGCTCACTACAGAAAAAGTTCTGAGGTGATGTAGATGCTAATTAGCTTGATTTAATCCTTTCATGATGCATACATCTGCAGAGTATCATGTTAGAGCACTAATTCTAAAGATAGAATTTAGGCGATAGGTGATACATGTCATGTAAGTTAATCAATTGTAAGATGGCGTCACTCCATTGGAGGATTCTGATACTGAGAAAGGCTTGTGACTGGGAAGAGGTCTGAGGTCTTAAAGTAGCTTCTGCTCAATTGTGCTAGGAACCAAAAACACTTCTCTAAAGTAATACATGATAGGTTTTTTTGTGCCTGACTTTCTTCTCTTAGAATAAACATCTTCTAGGTAGATTCATATTGCCCCAAATATAAAGCTTTCTTTAAAGAAATCTGAAAGTATACTGAAAGTTTGTTAAAAGAATATGAAAAAATTCAGAGATCCGTGTACCAAAAAAAAGTTAGTTGAACACTATAATATAAAATAGATTCCATGCATAAGATGTATAATAAGTGCATATATAATGTGTATATATAATGCATATGTATGTGTACATATAATTCTTAAAGTCATTTTTGATATACAACTGAAACTCAGGTTTCTTACCTGATCAGTCACTTATCTGGCTGTACTAAATGAGTAGCAAAGGAGAGACATGGAGTAGCCTCTGATTGGCTATGTGGCTATACATTCTGCTTGAGCAACCAAGTATCCATCCATCTCGATTTCATTTTTATTAGCCAATCGCTCTGTGCCTCCTCTGCCTGTCAGGGGCAAGGAGCCCATAGAACTCCTGAAAACGTTCAAGGTGTGGGCATCTAAAGAGGACAAACACGGTCTTCCTTTCTGCATCCAGATGGAAATACAGTGGCAAAGGAATCCAGACAAGGGATCCCAGCGGGGCTTAAGTTAGCATACCCAAAACTCTGTCCTCATTAATACATTTCTGCCAATATGGATAGTTCTGTCAACAACTTTACACAAAATCTCAAGGCATAGACCAAATGCTGGCACATAATTTACACAATGTCAGAGGAGCACCGTCAAGCCCAGTCAGTGAGAACATCTGGACCCTCATCAGTGCAGCCTTTGCTCTCAAGTGTCTGTCAGCATTCTAGGTTTTAAAGATCTCACCAGAGGTGACCATTAAGTTATGCCATAGCATTCTAGGCTTTCCTGGGCCTTTCCAAATTCTTCCAGTGAAATAACTCCAAAGACCTTTAAACTCATTATTTAGGTATACTCACAGAATGACCCATTTCTCAGCACTAATTTTTCTGTTAGCTTTCCATGTTATAACAAAATAATACTTGGGATAAGCAACTTATAAAGAGAAATATGTATTTTTGACTCACGATTTTGGTGGATTTGTTGCAGACTCCTGCAGACTTTGTAAGACACAGTATATCATGGTATGGAATATGCAGCACAAAAGAGTGCTTAGCTCACCATGGCAAGAACAAAGGAGGCAAAGAAAGAACCAGAACCTCAATTCCTTCAAGGTAACGTCCTTGGTAACTTGCTTTTCTTCTGCTAGGTCACAATTTCCAAAACTTCCATCATTTCCTCTTGGGAGAACAAAACACTGAGCCTTTAACAAAGGCATCTCTGATGACTTCAAAACTAGAAACCACAGTAAAAAGGGTTTGAGAAGCCACCAAGAAAAACTATATGAGAAGAGAAAGGGATTCAGGAGTCATCCCTAGGTGCGGCTGCTAGATTTAAAATGTGGGGTGGGGAAGAAGAATTGGAGAAGGAGGAAGAAGAGTAGAAAGAGCTAGATGTGTAAGGATGTGTTTGGGAAACCTATAGGTACCAAACCTCAGTGGAGATGGAGCGAGTAGCCCATACTGTTCCTAGCATCAGCACCAGGCAGAACGTGCCTCTCTGGCCTGGGAGCAACATTTCTGAGTTCACACCTGCCTTTCCCTTGTCTCCTGTGTCACTGGCCCACAGTGCTGAAGTCACCCTGTCTGTGTCACCAGTGAGGCAGTGCCCTCTCTAGCGTTCCGTGCGGCCTCCTCTCATTGCCTCTCTGTCTCCGGACACCTTCAATGGTTTCAGGTATGAATCATTATCTCCTGTCTCAATCCTTCAAATCTCTGGCTCTCTAACATATGACAGAGTGTTAACGGATGAGAACCTCGACAAAATGGCACACATAAATTATTTGAGACTCTGGGTAAAGTTTATAATCTAACATTTTTATTGTGCACTACAGGTGTGTAGAGTATGTATGTACATACACATGAATGCTGATGTATATATGATGAGGATTGGAGACTCCCTTAGGCAATGATAACAAATCACAAGACTTAAAATCTCAAGAAAGTATACAAAAATGTCAAAAGTAAATGTGTGTGCCCTCATTTTCACATCCCCTGGCAATGAAAATATTCCTAATCCTACTCCATCATCTTTGCCATTGTACCACATCAGAATTGTCTCAGCAGAGTTATCTGTCTCTTGAATTTCAAACCGTCTGAGATACTGTGCGAACCATCTCTCTTGACCACAAAGACAGAGTTTAGCCTGAAAAATTAGAATTTTCATTCTCTCTCTGTCTCTCTGTCTCTCCCTCTCCACCCCCGTGTGTGTGTGTGTGTGTGTGTGTGTGTGTGTGTGTGTGTGTGTGTGTGTGTGTGTGTCTCCCACCCTCCCTCCCTCTCTCTTAACTCCTTTATGGTCACAGCTCTAGGATTGAATGACTTCTTAAGTCTCGCTCAAAAAAAACCGTTTGTTCCTAGTTCCGCTTGCTCCTGGTACAGGTCTACCCCTCCCCCTACTTCCAATATCTCTAACTTTTTTTTTATTCTATGTGAATGTTCAAGTCAGAAAATATGGATCCACCATTTAGTCACTTTCAGATATTGGAAGGGCAATAATAGCTGGCCTTTTGTCTACACACACCTACCCTTGGTCTTTCCTAGCCTCATATCTCTTCTCTTTTTCTATTTTCAGGAATGTCTCAAATTATATGTCCACATGAACCTGTGGTAGCTCTGCTAGATTGTGAAGCAGACCTGCCCTGCTTCCTCTATCCAGTCTAGTACATGTGGAGAAGCTGGCCTTATCTACCTCCTCCTACATGGTACACATGGACTAGCATGGAAGACAAACTTGAAGTCATACAGGAATAGTCAGGAAAAGTAAAGCTTGTGAAGATGTCATTTACAAAGGTATTATGGTTCTAAAGATGCTCAATGCCCAGCCACCCTCTGATAATAGCCTGTGTCGCTCTGAATTCTAATAAGGCTCCTTCTATAATAACACACTGATTGAGTCAGAGGCAAGTAAGGGCCCAGTCTTCTGCCTAATGTGGAGTGCTAGGTTAGTTACTTCTCTATTGCTGAGATAGAACACAATGACCAAGGAAACTTATTTAATTGTGCTTTAATATGAGAACAATTATTACTTGATACACAAAAACAGGTTTCTTTTGAACATGACACTAAACATGAGAAACTAGGAAGACAGGCTGCCAAGTTAGAATTTTATAGTAGAGAGGAAAAATAAGAGAATAGTTGTTAACCGATAGCTGGAAACAGGCATTTATGTGTTCAAATGTTATTCTTTTATTAATAAAACAAAGAAAGTTTAATTAGAAGGGAAATAATTTTATCTAGAGACAGGATCTTGAGAGGCTGAGGCTGGCCTCCCACTCACTATGCTGCTATGACTGACAATGACTTTCTGATCCTCCTTTTTCTACCTCTGGGTACTAGGACTACAGGCGGGGTAGTACTAGGACGACAAGCCTATACTACCATGGATTGCTGAAGCTCACAGAGATCTACCTGCCTCTGAGTGCTTAGAATAAAGGTGTGCGTAACAATGCTAGCTAGCAACATTTTTTTTCGATTTCAATAAGTGAACTCATAATCAAGAAGGTAGGAGAGAAAGAAAATGTACATAGAGCCAAAAATCTTTGCATATTAAGCCTGCAACTGAAATTTTAGATGCAATAGGGTTGGCAAAATATTATTGTGTATTGTGTAAAAATTATCCTTGCATTATTCAAATGCTTGTTAGTGACCAGACCAGCATTTAGGTAGACTGAGGCAGGCAGCAGTGGGTGGTGTTGGTGGCTGTGGGAGCAAAAATTGCAATTGCAGGGGCAAAAGTAGCTTACTTTTGGTAAATTTTCTTTCTTTGGCTCTCTCCTATTCAATGGTCAAAAGCCACTAGCTTCTGGTAATTTGACTCCCACTGTTAACAGCAGGGGATTAGGTTTCCAGGACCCAACAGAAGGAGATGGCATTAGATGAAATGCCCAACAAAGGGGAGAGAGAACCTGTAGAGACCATATATAGAGGTTAGGCATGGTCCCAGATTGAGGGATGGGGCCACCCACCCATCTCAAAATTTTTAACCCAAAATTGCTCTTGTCTAAAGAGAGTAAAGGAAAAAAGAGGGGAGCAGAGACTGAAGGAAAGGCCATCCAGAGACTGCCCCACCTAGGGATCCATCCCGTATGCAGACACCAATCCCAGTCACTAGTGCTGATGCCAAGAAGTGCTTGCTGACAGGAGCCTGATATAGCTGTCTCCTGAGAGGCTCTGCCAGAGCTTTATCAATACAGATGGGGATGCTTGCAGCCAACCATCAGACTAGGTATGTGTGGGGGTGGGGGGTGGGGGGTGGGGAGGAGTTAGGTAGGAAAAGGACTGAAAGAGCTGAAGGGGTTTGCAAATCCATAGAAAGAACAATAATATCAAACAACCAGATCCCCCAGTACCCCCAGAGACTAAACCACCAACCAAAGAATATACATGGAGGGACCCATGGCTCCAGCTGCCTATGTAGCAGAGGATGGCCTTATCTGGCATCAATGGGAGGGGAGGCCCTTGGTCCTGTAGAGACTCGATGTCCCAGTGTAGGGGGATGCTAAAGCAGTGAAGCAGTAGTGGGTGGGTGAGCAGAAGAGCACCCTCACAGAGGCAAAGGGGAAGGGAGATAGGATAGGGTTTATGGAGGGGAGACCAGGAAGGGGGACAACATACAAGGTGTAAATAAATAAAATAACCAATAAAAATTTTTTAAAAAGAAAAAGAATTTAGTTGCCTGGGTTGTTTTCTATTTGAATCTCTGTCCCCTCACTGATCAGGCAAGAGGCTCAGAGTTTATTAACTCTTTGTGAGCCAGAGAGAAAGAAAAATATAAAAACAAAGAAAGAGAAAAACTGACACACATATACTGGATGAAGCTGAAGAAAGCTAAGCCAGCATTTTATTGTGGTTCTTAGTATAAAAACTAATTATTCCAGGATAATTGATCGCACAGTTCTCCAATAACCTCTACATAGCAAGTTCAAGGCAACACTCATGTCATAAATAGACAAGACATAAGGAATAACAGCAGAATTGCTAACGTGTCTTTCCATTAAGACTAGTATCTCACTAAACATTCATTATAGTTTAGACCCATAAGTTCATTATAAATTTAAAGCAATAACTTTTATGTACAAGTTAACATGAGTTTGTCAAGAGACAAATCATCTACCTTATGCCACTTTAGTTTTGAAGTTGTATATAGACAAACAAGCCGATATTTCATTTCTGTCCTAGAACCTATAATAAATTGTCCATTCCCAGTTTATGATCTTTAGGTACTGGATAATGTTCTCACACCTAACCTAGTAGGAATGTTTTACTTGACCATAAATTTGTTCCGAGCCTGCTTTCTTTTCCTTAGTGCAATTAGCTTGTGACACATGACGGTTTGCAGAGCAGCTTTTATTCTATATGGGGGCTTGAAATTACTCGTATCGATTTGGAATTCTATAAAATCATCAGGAATTATGAAATCATCAGTTTGTCTATACAGCATTACTATATGAAAATATATCTTCATTTTGATTCTGCAGATCTGCCCAGTAGGATGGGCTAATGCCCGGGAGTCATTAGGCTATGCAATGGTGACAGAAAAAGCATAGAGCAGCAAGAGGCAATCCTGGGATGAAGTCTACAAAGACCTTGCATCTCAGAGCTCACACATTACAGGCCACACAAAACAATGGGCTACTTCTAGAAAACTCATTTTCAATACCTTAGCCTTTCCTAAATGGCTTCTGACAAATGTTGATTTCTCTGCCTCATATTCAGTTGCAATATGAACAATGGCATTGTAATGCTTATTCTAAGAATCTCCTGTTTCAATGTTGTATAACTATTGTTCCTCATTTATTCTCTGATTTGTCAGTAAAAGCTGACCAGCCAATGACTGAGCAGGGGAGTGAGCAGGGCTGAACTTCCCATTTCATCGAGGAGAGATAAAGAAAGGGGATTTACCATGAGGTGAGGGACCAAGGGCCACCATGAGAAGGTGCATGGAACACAGAGAATAGATCAATATTAAAATGCAAGTATCTTGAGGATTTTGACTGGGAAGTAGGTAGATAAGAGGATTAGAATGGATTAAAAACTGCTCAATTGTTGCTCTGTAAAGCTTGTTTAAATAAATCTAATAATCTCAGTCTCAATTATTCGGGAGCTGGCTGGCTCAGAGGAAAAACTGACACTTTTATATTTGCACTAACACAATAGATATTTGGTTCCCCCCCTTTTTTTTTATCAGTTGACACATGAGGTCAGCTTACTACAGGGTGAGGCTTTTATCATATCACTCATTGATGAACCACCTTATCGTCAATCCTATATTTACCCTTTCACTGCCTACAATAGTCATAACTCCAAAACAGAAATGGATCTCAAAGCCTTTGCCAAGAATACCAGTTATGTTCTGAAGGGAGAATACTCTGGCATAACTGGGCTTTTGGTTTTGAATGAGTGAATTTCTACTAAGAGAATGACATGTAAAAGGCAGAAGGATAATTAGCAGATGGTAGATACATAGAAGCAGCACATGGCAAAACAGCAAGTCAGCAGCTTACACCTTTCAGCACCAATGACTGAGGACATCCTGCTATAACTGTCTTGTTCGGGTTCCTGATAGAGTCCTGGGAAGACCCTCTCTATGAATGTGCTGCCACCTTCCATTCCCACTAAAGGTATTTTGTTATTGTGGGATGACCAACAGTAACCTCTGTTGAAGGTGGTTTGTTTTCTAACTGTTCTGGAAGATGGAATGCTGTGTTTCACTCTTAATATGTTTGGCTGTTCTCCATTCTCCCTGACAAAGACTACAGGATCATTTTGTCCCAGTGCAGGTAGTGTTGGAGGGTACCTGAAACAAACACACTGGTATCTGGGACAAGAGAGCTCTCTTCACTCCAGGGGGCCTACATTCAGAAAGTTTAAACAGCACCAGACAATTTTCCTACATTCACGTGGAAAGTTCTTTATGAGCTGAGATAATTCCCCAGCTTTCTTTCAGATCTTTTCCCAGTATCTTTTGAAGAACGGAAGTTGTTAATTGTTCTTAATATTGGGGGGGGGGTTGTTTCAAGGCAGGGTTTCAGTGTGCAGCTATAGCTATTCTGGAACTATCTCTGTAGACCAGGCTGACCTCAAATTCACAGAGATCCACCTGCTTCTGCCTCACTGTTGGGAGTAAAGGTGTGTGTCATTGCCACCCAGCCTGAAGTTGTTAATTTTTAATGAAATCTAAATTGCCTATTTGTTCTCTCATAGATCATGTTTTTGGTACTAATTTTACAATTCATTATCAGGATCTGAAAAATGTCTCAGCAATTAAAAGCATTGGCTGCTTTTCTGAGGGACCTGGGTTTGATTCCCAGCATTCATACGGTGTCTTACAATAGTCTATAACGCCACTTATAAGGAATCTGATAGCCGTTTCTGGCCTCTGAGGGCAACAAGCCCACAAGCAGTGTACAGATGCTTACAGGCAATATGACCAGATACATAATTTTAAAAAAATACCTCACCAAAGGTCACCTCTTCTTTTATGTTATCTATTAGAAATTGCATAATTATGGATAGCATACTTATGTTTATCATGCTAGTTGAGTTAAATTTTGTGAAATATTTAGGGTGTCCAACAAATAAGGTTTTGTATATCGAAACCCAGCTATCCTAACACCATTTATTGAAAATAAAATACTTTTTGCATTGAATCTCAAATACATGGTCTCTTGGTACCCATGGAAGCATGATTCTTGAATCTCCCCCTTATATAAAAATCCATAGATACACAAACCTTTCAGATAAAATAATATTTTAGAGAAAATGTGAGGAAAAGTCTAAGTATACTCAGTAGCGTTGCAGAGGGTTTGAGTATTTTGTTTTGTTAGTTGGTTTTGGTTTTTCGTTTGTTTCCTCAGACAAAAAAAAAAAAAAGCTTTAAAACAGGTTCTTACTATGTAGCCGTGGCTGTCTTAGAACTGTCTACATAGGCTAGAATGGCCTCGAACTAGTAAATATCTGTCTGTTTCTGCCACCAGTTTCCTGGAATTAAATGTGTACACCACTGCACTTAGCTTTTTCTGAACATTTTGTTCAGGTCTAACACATACTTGTTCAAATGTACACAATTCAGAATTTGTAGTGTTAGTGGCCACTTGTATATGTTTATTAACTTCAGAATAAATTTCCCAACAGAACACAGTTAAAGGTCTTTTATGCCATGAGATATTTTTGAAAAGTCAGTTTGGGAAGCAGATGGCTTAGCAGAACATTCAGGACTTGCAAGCTCCTTAAAGACCGCTCACTCACACGTTGACTTGGGACTTTATGTGGATGGCTTGCCGTCTTATAACCCAGGAAGGACTTGAACCTTATTAATGGGAAAGGAGTATTAGCTGCTTCTATTTTCATGCAAATTGTCCCAGCAGAATCAAAAGGAGGAAGTGTAAGTGATGGCACTGATCTAATTATCTGCAGGCCAATATCACCTCATCCCTGAAAGGAGCCTAGAGAATAGCCTGACAGAGACTCAGGCACAGTCAGAAAACAATCAGGACCTTAGCAACAAAACAAAACCCTGCTCCCTCTCTGAATAAATGGCCGCTTTATCAACATTCTTTGTCATTTTCTCTCCGACTCCACTATCTCCCCTAAAGAACGTTTTAGCTCAGTTTTAATAGAGGACCCACTGCCTTACAGTCTCTAGCTTGAATCATGGCTTCCCAGCATGCATTTCACATACACAGTTCAAACCCGAGTTGTACCGAAGGCAGAGTGCAAGAAGAAGATGTCTGTAGCTCTAACCTCAGCATCTGCTGCAGCACTTCACAGATTCTGCACTCCTCACGACCACCGAATGAGGCCGGTGTTAGCATCTCAGTGTTTACGGTGAAGCAAACAATATCCACACACTCATATGCATCAATTAAAATGTTAAAGTGTAAGCAACTTTTCAGTGATATAGGAAAAGAAATTTAGGGAGGCAAAGCAACTGTACTGTCTAGAAGAGGATAAAGAGGGGTTAAGATTCCCTAGATTCCCGAGTCTAAGATTCGTTATGCTGTGCCACCTTCAGCTGTGACACACATCACCAGGAGGAGCCAGGGGCATGCTGACACACCTGTAATCCCAGCACTCTAGAGCTGGGCACCGGAGCTGAGCCATCTCAGCTACATGAGTGCGCTTAAGGCCAACCTAGGCAACAAAAAATCTTGTCTCAAAAAGCATTATCAAC